>NW_026927465.1:0-30625 GCF_032062105.1 Saccostrea cuccullata | reverse complement strand
AGATATTAGCATTTAAAAATTTGAAGCGTTTCAAAATGGCCGCTCTCTCTGTCAACTCCGACATTTCGCAATAGGGGTTTACTGAGGCAGTCGAGCATTTGCTTGAACGAAAGTAACATAAGGACAAATGTAATATAAAGGAATACTTGGATTTTCACGTTGTAGTAACGTAACAATTCTGTGTCAAACTAAATTCTTCTAAGTAAACGTCTTCTATAATTGGTTTTGGTTGATTCTCAAAGTAGAAAAAGAAAAGACTAAATGTGCAAATGAAATTCGATACCTAATATCTATGATTGCACCACAGAAAAGCAGCTCATTAATCATTGTTATCAGTAATAGTTTTTCAAGAAGGATATCAATGAATACAGTAAGTATAAAACTTACTCACTGTTTTTCCCATGCACACTTGTGCCATATTAAACTAGTGCTAATTGTAACGGGGACCGTTACAGATGTTCCCCAAACGCTCCCCAACTCCCTTTTGGTGCCATATTCCCTGTAGGCTTCATTAATTAAGACAAACTCTATGCATTTGAGACTTTAACAACGTTTACACAGAAGTGTACCAAGTTCATTCAAATTTTTAGCATTGCACGCCACGCGTGCGCATGTGAATTCATGTGCGTAATGACCATATCATCTTGTCTACACAATCTATATATTTTGATATACTAAATATTAAAGTATTTCATCCAAAAGTATTAAAAAATACGCTTATTCAAGTGTATTTTTGATTTTGCTCATTTCAGGTGCACGCACGTGCATACATGAGCATGGTGACCATACTTACTTGTAGATGTCCATTACATCTATCTATGTTCTAAATCCCATTCTGTTTGGTTGAAAACTAAGGAAGTTATAGCTGTTTAAAGTTTCTGCCAATCAGATTGCAGCGCACGCACACACACGTGTATGCATGTGCATGGTGACCATACCTTCTTGTAGTAGTCCATTATATCTATCTATGTTCCAATTCCCATCCTGTTTGGTTGGAAACCAAGGGAGTTATAGCTATTTAAAGTTTAAGCCAATCAGATTGCAGCGCACGTGCATGCACGTGTTTTCATGATAATTGCTATATATCATGCTGTAGGATATCCTAATGCATGGCCATGTTCAAAATTTCAAAGGATTTCGTCAAAAAACAAGAAAGATATTGAGACTTTAGTTTCAGCCAATCAGAGCGAAGCGCACGTGCATGCGCGTGAGATCTTGCTTTTTGACCATGTCATATTGTCTATGCTACTAATATATCCTTATATTATAAGTTTCAAAGCATTTAATCAAAAATTTAAAAAGTTACGCCTATATCAATTAAATCGGTCATTTCACGTGTTGCACGTGCACGCTCTTGCAAGCACGTGCGCGCAAAATGACCTTCGTTCCGCAAATCTACATAACATGCCTACTGACCCTAAAAAGGTTTTACCTAAGTCGGATGTGTAGTTTACAAGATCACTCCCGGACAAAAAAGTACCCAGGAAGAAGAAGAAGAAAAAAAATAATAATAATAATAAGAAACAGAGTAAAAACAATATGTTCCCCAACTTCGTTTGGGGAACATAACTAATAAAAAAGACAAAATAAGATAACCTTATTTTTTTAAAGATCGCTTAATAGAGTTTATATTAACATTATTGTCTCAAAGATTTTATTCAAGTTATTGAGCACAAACAATATCCAATTCCTTGACCGTCGTAAGGCGAGTCATTTTTTTTTTTTTGCGAAACATTTAAATCTCTTCATGAATGAACTAATCGGGATAGTTCACTTTAGCGAGTTCACTTTAAAATGAAATTTTAAAAAAGTTAAAATTCATAGCCGTTTCACTGTTTTAGTGTTACTTCCTTATATACTAAATGGAGTTTGTGAAATGTATTAAATATACTTTCTAATCATCAAGTTTTATGCTAAATGAACAGTTTCTTAATTTCATTAAAGCTATCACACCTATTAAATAGAACATTCCAAGGAAAAGGCGCGAAGATTAACTCGTGGCGTTTGGCGCGAATTTATGAATAGTGACTAGCTTTCATAATTCTAAGACAAAAGCACTGTTATACAGAGGTATATACAAGAAGATTTAGAGCAGAGGTCCCGACAGATTACGTAATATTTAGCGCGTTGGATTTTCATGCTGCCGACTTGGATTCAATCCCCCTTGCGTGTAATATTTTTTTTCACCTTTTCATCTAGATTTTACAAAGGTTTTTTTTCGGAATCAGACGGAAGACCTCTCGTTGCTAGCAACGAGATCGTTTCTAGTTAAGGTCTTCCGTCTTCAGCGGAAGACCTTCTTGTTATTCTTAGGTTTCTTTTTCACTTTTATTATTATTGTTTTTTTTTCTTACCGATTTTGTGCACGCGATTTCTCAAAAACGGCTCGATGGATTTCCGTGAAACTTTCAGGACTTATGTTACATCACTTGAACCTTATGCGTTTTTTTCTGTTTTGATGACGTCACTTCCGGTCCGGAGTTATCGGCACTTTAATGGTTTTTTAAGGGTCAGTTTGTCCGCACGATTTCTCCTAAACGGCTTGAGATAGACACATGATACTTTCAGGTATGGTAGACCTATGTCTGTAGATTTGCGGAATGTATTTCATTTTTATCGGAAATGCCGCACGTCGGCGCTCGCTGTGGCCCGAAAATAGACGTATCGCGAATTTCAAAATTTTTAACACCTTTTCTACAATAGCTTTTTACCTGGAAATATTTTGTTAAAACATATAGAACAAAAGAAGTGTAGAATTCCAAGATCTTTCAAATCATATATTGTAAAAAGGGCTGGCCCCTAAAATTAAGGGCCCAGAGGGGCAGAAAGTTTTTTCTTTATATCTCAAAAAGTATTGAGAATTTGTAATACGTCAAAGAAGCAAAGTTGTTCAAAATATCAAGCTTAATCTTTTGAAGTCGTCAAAATACGTCCGGCGTCGTCACTTCCGGCCAAACCGGAAGTAGTCGAAAACGCGTATTTTTGCCGTTTTTGACAAGTTTTTGGGTAACATATGTCTCTTGGAGCATAAAAATTAATTTTTCGTCCGTCGTTGTCACTTCCGGTCAAACCGGAAGTAGCCAAAAATAGCTTATTTTTGCATTAATTAACATGGCTTTAGAGGAGTCTAACCATTTTTAGGCGTTATTTCTCATTTTTGTTAAAAATGAAAGCTACTTCCGGTCAAACAGGACGGAAGACCTACTCGTTGCTTTGCAACGAGCTTTGCTCTAGTTATTATTATTTTTCTTCTTCTTCCTGGGTACTTTTTTGTCCGGGAATGATCTTGTAAACTGTTCGTCCGAGGTAGGTAAAACCTTTTTAGGGTAAGTAGACATGTTATGCAGATTTGCGGAATCAAGGTCATTTTGCGCGCACGTGCTTGCAAGAGCGCGCACGTGCAACATTTGAAATAACCAATATAATAGATATAGTCGGAACTTTTCTATTTTTGATAAAATGCTTTGAAACTCATAATGTGTGGATACATTAGTAGTATAGACAAGATGGCATGGTCAAAATAGCAAGATCTCACGCGCATGCACGTGCGCTTTGCTCTGATTGGCTGAAACTAAAGTCTCAATATCTTTCTTGTTTCTTGTCATAGTCTTTTGAAATTTTGAACATGGTCCTACATTATGAAGATCTACAGCATAATATATTAAAATTTTAATAAAAGCATGCGCATGCGCGCGTGCTGAAATCTGATTGGCTAAAACTTTAAATGGCTATATCTCGTTTGTTTTTTGACGAAATGCTTTGAAATTTTAAACATAGTCATGCATTACGATATCCTAACATATGATATAGAAAATATTCATGAAATCACGCGCATGCACGTGTGCTGCAATCTGATTGGCTGAAACTTCAAATGGCTATAACTCTCTTGTTTTTCAACCAAACAGGATGGGATTTAGAACTTGGATAAATATAAGGGACTCCTACAAGAAGGTGTAGTCATTATGCACGTGCGTGCACGTGAAATGAGTAAAATAAAAAATACACTCGAATGAGTGCATTTTTTAATACTTTTGGATTAAATGCTTTGATATTATTAAAATTTTAGATAGTGTAGACAAGATAATATGGTCGTTACGCACATGAACACGCGTGCAATGCCTATTTTTTAAAATATATTTTGTATTTTTTTTGGAAGACCTTGATTAAGTCTAAATTCCATAAAGTATTTCTTATTTAATAGAGATAACAGGGAATATGGCACCAAAAGGGAGTTGGGGAGCGTTTGGGGAACATCTGTAACGGTCCCCGTTACAATTAGCACTAGTTGTTTTTGCAATGATGGTTTTCACTTAAATTTTTGCATTTTTTAAAAGGAATTTTTCTTGATTTTTTTTTCTAAGTCTTGTTATCTAGTGATATTTTCTATCTGTTAATCATTGATATATTTAAATCAGCTCAATATTTACTAAAGAACAAAAGAGAGGTGTCCACTACATTGCCTTTGGTTCCACTTTTCGGGGCTCATAGAAAAAAAGACCGTAAACTTTACAATTTTCTTTACTCAAACGCTTCATACTACAATGACAAAACCAAAGTGTTTTTAATTCAAGAAACCAAATATACTTTTAAACAATTTCGACAGGAAAGTCCATACGTTTAACATCTAAAGTACACTCGTTTTAAGCTAAAAGAAAGAACTGTGAAATCTCAAGACCGTCTCGGATTTTAAGTGTTTTATAACTTGAGACAGTGTATGTTTTTATCTGTGCTCTATTTTCCCACATCATTCTTTCTCGAGAAAACCCTTCTACAATTTTCACATTGTGCTACAAACACACTATTAATGTTCAGCCAATTCTCAGTTACTCTTGTTCATCAGATGTAACAATTAATTCCAGCACTTTTTCAATTGGCTGAGAATTGCAATATCCTTTTAATGACCCACTCTTGAATACAAGTTTGATATAAAACCTGTATTTAGTGCTTATAGAATACTATAGAAAATGTGATCATGAAATCCACTATTATCATTACGATTGTGTTCGTCACTATGGTCCATACGAAGGCCCAGTCTCCCCTCAAAGACAACAACTCTACAGGGCTGGATCTTAATTCAATAAACGCCGAAAACGTGGACATTGTTAGACAACTTCTGAACCAGGAAACCATTATTAGGATGACCTTAGTGAAAAATGTCCATACTTTGATGAAAGACATGCTGAGTTTACAGGAAAAACTCGCTGAGGCTGAAGTTGAAATCTCCTCCCTGAAGAAATCGACTGATAGCGAACTTACCGATTTGAAAAACGAAGTGATGCTGCTGAAACTCGAAAATGGTTTGCTGAGAAATATAACAAATGTCCACGAAGAAGAGCTTGAAAATTTGAATATCAAGCTGGAAAACGTTTCGAATACACTGGCAGACATTAAAATTGAGGTAAGGTTTTCGTCGCTGACACTTCTAAATCTAAACACACGTACGTTTGAAATGGAAAAGGAAATAGAGGAAGTGGCTAGGTCTGTAGGAAACGTCAAGGTAGAATTAACAGACATAGACCAAAAGAAATCAGCTGCAATCTCCATACTCAAAAAAAAAAGGAGCTTCTATCTGGTAAGTATTCTTATTCCAGCTTTTTAAACAGTAAGGACATTTTATGGAGCCCCTTAACACAGGAAATCAGAAAAATAATTTCGTAAAAATTATCGAGGTTTTTTTTGAATAAACTTCTTTTTGTTTTATTCTGTATTTCATTATTTATTATCCATTTATTTATTTACATGCATTTATATACATTTTATGCACTGTATATTTAAGCATTGAATTCATATTTTTGGCTGTCTTCGGTCCTATAACACACCTGGCCGTGCCGACAAATTGAATACCGCGCGTTAGCGCGGTATGATAAATTTGTCGCACGGCCAGGTGTGTTATAGGACCGAAGACAGCCAAAAATATGAATTCAATGCTTATATTTACATTCTCTAATTTTCCTTCTTCATAATTGCTTATTTCGTTAATCTTTAATGTGAATTTAGCACCCTTCAAAACTGACGTGGTTAATAGACGTAAGAGCCGTTTATGACGTCAGATGACGTTGCAAAGTTAAATAACGCAAACAAACATTGCGAGGAAAAAAAGTGAAAAATTAATTTTAAACGCACATTTGTAGTATTTTTACGTTAATATAACAGGATTATAGTTTTAATTAAATTGAGTCAAAACATTGTACATTTTGTTGTTCCTAGATTATAGAAAATGCATGTACTTCCAGCTGTGTATTCTAACGCGCGGTGACAAGGTTTCGCGTGTGTTATAGAAATTTGAATGTCGTGGATTTCTAATGAATTTCAAAAGGAAAAATATACGGAATGTAAATATTAAATGATTAAATGAAAACTATTTTTTTTACACATTTTTATATACATGTATATATTTCATATGTTTTAGTGAATGTGAACAGCTCGATGGACAATTTTCAGTCTGCCCTGAGGTTGTCAGAGATGGAACAGTTAAAGTTGTCTGCCGCTGTATCGTCCTTGGAACTGTTGAGAGCGAACTTAACAAACCATGATCATGGTACTCATTATTTAAATGCATGTAATGCTGATTAGGATTTAAATTTTCCTTATCTATGATCTAATCAATTATCATCATAAAATAATCTGAGATTTATTACATTTTGATGTTTCTATTTCTAAGATCAAGCTACGAAAGTGGCATTTACTGCGGGTGTTACCTCGAGCAACAAAAGTTGGAGAAGTGGAGTTTTGGTTTTCGATAAAGTCATCTTTAGCATTGGAAGCGGATATAACCCCAGTACGGGAGTTTTTACAGCGCCGATAGAAGGAAACTATGTCTTTTATGTCAGTGCTATGGAGTTTTCTAACCATTATCTCGGAGTCTTTATCGATAAAAATGGAAAACATCAGGTGAAATTAATTGGCGACTCTAGTGCTCAATTCCAGACGGGTACAAACATGGTGATATTAAGTCTTAACCGGGGAGATGCTGTGTGGGTCAATCATAACTCCAAAGGCGGTGTCGGTTATTATAGTGAATCAATTCCAGTTACAACCTTCTCTGGATTTCTCATTTAAAGTGCACTATTTCTATCAGCAATTTATTATTTTCTTATAGCTAGATAGATATTTGTCTTATTCAGTTTTTATTTACATTTATTTAGAAGCAACTTCTATTTGCGATTTGATTATAAATATTGTCAGTTTTAACGGTCACGTTTGACGGCGAATGTGACCGGTCGGCAGGAGATGCTCACTCCTCCATAGTATCTGATCCCACCTCTGATTTTTAGAGGTCCGTGTTTGCTCTGCTCTCATTTTGTACTGTTTTATGTACTTGTTCTTTATCTCTATATATTTCATCTGGTTTTCATAAAGTTGCCGTGAATCCCAACTAGAGTCAAAAGTCGATAAACAATACAAAATAGGAGCAGAGCAAACACGGATCCCTAAAACATCACATGTGGGATCAGGTGCCATGGAGGAGTAAGCATCCCCTGCTGACCGGTCACACCCGCCGTGTGCTTCTTGTCATGATCGGGAAATAACGGAAAAAATCCGTGGTCAATTCAGTGTTTAACTAATGGACTAACAATTAGTATGAAAAAAAAATAAGTCAGCATTTGACTCAATGATAAATTGTATTTGCTGACAAGGTCATTGTATCGACCAAAAAACTTATGAAATGATGACTTTAAACCAGACTGCTGAAATTCTTGTTTCGTCAACTTGTTTGTCAATAATTTACCTCGTCTAAGAAATTGTTCATGCGTATCGTATCAACTGAGAGACAAACTCTATAGCAGTTGATGAAGGTATATTGGCTGCATAAGTAAAGAAAGTTGACTATAGAAAAGATAAATTCATCCCTTTTAACAAAGAGCTTGGTTGTAAGATTAATATTAAAGCTGAAATGAATTCTTAAAAACGCAACATTTTCATCTATGTACGACTTGTTTCATACCAACTATAGCCGTATTCCGCCATATTTCTTTCAGATACCTTGTCTACTTGTAACGATATATACCCCAATGCCCTCGTTACACTTGAATGATTTTTTGGCTTGGGTATCGACTTGTGCACATCTCCGATGGTAAAGCATATGAGAACACATGAGGTGATCAAGACATTTCAAAACCAAAATAAACAACATATAATAATCATATTTCTGAATGATTATTGATTTGAATCAAAAGAAAAAAATGCAAGTTTGGAAGAGAAATTTAGATGCATGAGTACGTATTTTTACAGTGCGCCAATTTATGCAGAATAAACTTGAAATAAAAAGCAGTAAAATCTGCAAACACATTTTGAAATTATATCATTTGAATGGAACAAAACAACCAACGTCTTTGATTTGCAGGTCCTATGCAATTGATGCATATCGAGAAAACGCCTCGAACGCTGTAAACAGGTAAACGTACCCATGGCCATACCTGGTAATAAGGTTACTGCATCAGTTCGAAGATGTGCAAAGGTCAAGTGATATACACCCTGAATTCCATTTATTGAAATATGCATCACAAAAAAGAAATAAACTCCATAAAAGCTCAATAGTAAACACACTGTCATTACTCCGTACAGACTAGCACGTCGATACACTTAGTCTGTGCTGATCAGATTTTGGTCAGGGAAAATATCACAAGTGGAAAGAGAAGTTATTTGGTATTTGCACGGCTGAAAAGGGGGGGGGGGGGTTAAAGTATTACAACTGCTGTTCATAAGCTATAATTGTAAATTGTCTGTCTACATGTAGTTCTAATATACATTCTATACAAAGTCATGTATATAGTCTGCAGTTGGTTTGCGTCGCAAAATTCATTTGTCAATTATAACTGATTATTTTTGTACTAATCTCTAATCTAAACCAAGTAATTTGATGTACGGTAATTATTTACTTCAAATCTTAAAAGCAGTTAATCAGAATATAAATTTTTATATGTATATCTATACGTTCTTAAACACACACACACGTGGAAAAAGGACATCCCCTGTTCAGACTGACATTTAGGCATTTGAATTTTTAGGCGGTAGGGGGGGGGGTCATGCAAAAATAATTGACATGACCGTTATTTATATATTCTTGGAAGACAGACATTTCTGCCGAATTCAATTTTGAGATTTTTTAAAAATGTGTCACTCCGACCACAAAGTATAGCTATGTGCATTTTGAGGAATGTAACTGTTTTATAATTACAGTGAAACCTGTCTAATCCGACATGCACTAGGAGACAAATTTTGTGTCGGAATTGACAGTGTGTCTGATTGCACAGTGTAAAATACAAGGAAAATACTAAAATGGGGAAGGAATTTAACGTCGGAATTCGCAGTGTGTCGGATTATGCAGGTGTCGGATTAGACAGTTTTCACTGTATGTTCTTACAGGAAGTCTTTCGAGATTTCAGTATCCCTGCCTGATAGTCTAGCTATTTTTTTTATTTAAGGAATGAATTTAATAGCTACCCATTTTATACGGTATAAACTGGGTTGGGGCAGTTTACGCTTTATAAACCGCTTCAAAAACAAGAGGCCCAGGGGCCACAGCGCTCACCTGAGCACATCAGGCTTGAATTTACCCCCCCCCCCCCTCCAGGCGTTCATCATTTGAACAAACTAGAATCTACACTACCTGAGGATGATTCCATATAAATATCACTAATCATAGCTTTGAAGTACTTGAAAAGAAGATTTTAAAAGGTTTCCCTATATATCCCTATGTAAAACTTGCCATTTTGGCCCCACCCTTGCCCCGGGGGTCATGATTTGAACAAACTTGAATCTACACTACATGAGGATGACTCCACATGAGTTTCATCTTTCCTGGCCCAGTGGTTGTGGAGAAGAAGATTTTTAAAGATTTTTCATATATATTCCTATGTAAAACTTGGGTCGGCCATTTTGGCCCCATCCTTGCCCCGGGGGTCCTGATTTGAACAAACTTGAATCTACACTACCTGAGGATGACTCCACATGAGTTTCATCTTTCCTGGCCCAGTGGTTGTGGAGAAGAAGATTTTTAAAGATTTTTCCTATATATTCCTATGTAAAACTTGGGTCGGCCATTATGGCCCCACCCTAGCCCCGGGGGTCCTGATTTGAACAAGCTTGAATCTACACTACCTGAGGATGACTCCACATGAGTTTCATCTTTCCTGGCCAAGTGGTTGTGGAGAAGAAGATTTTTAAAGATTATTCCTATATATTCCTATGCAAAACTTGGGTCAGCCATTCTGGCCCCACCCTTGCCCCGGGGGTCATGATTTGAACAAACTTGAATCTACATTACCTGAGGATGACTCCACATGAGTTTCATCTTTCCTGGCCCAGTGGTTGTGGAGAAGAAGATTTTTAAAGATTTTTCATATATATTCCTATGTAAAACTTGGGTCAGCCATTTTGGCCCCACCCTTGCCCCGGGGGTCATGATTTGAATAAACTTGAATTTACACTACCTAAGGATGCTTTCACATGAGTTTCATCTTTCCTGGCCCAGCGGTTCTGGAGAAGAAGATTTTTTAAAAATGCCATTAATTTTTAACAAATTCATGATTATCTCCCCTTGGAAAAGGGCGTGGCCCTTCATTTGAACAAACTTGAATCCCCTTTACCCAAAGATACTTTGTGCCAAGTTTGGTTGGAATTGGCCCAGTGGTTCTTGAGAAGAAGATGAAAATGTGAAAAGTTTACGACGACGACAACAACGACAACGACAACGACAGACAACGGACAAATTTTGATCAGAAAAGCTCACTTGAGCCTTCGGCTCAGGTGAGCTAAAAAGCGTAAACTGTAGCTATTAAATTCATCGCTTATAATTCAATTTTCATTCATTTGATGTATGAAAAAAAGATAATTGTTCTAACAAAATGACTTCAATTTGTACAAAATTTGAATGTAACGTCAGGCGGATTGATACGCTTTTGACGAAAGTCTGTGTGACGTACGCAACCCATTCTCTAACCAGAGTTGTCTTCCGCTACGCTCACTACACCTCTGTCAACGCTCGTTGTACAAGATTCTTGTACAAATTTTAAACGGTGAAAATTTGAAGTTATAATAGTGATTAATTGTTGTAATTATTGATAAAGATGATAATTCATCATTTATTTCAAACATATATTCCCTCAAAACGACTTATTTTCAAAGTTTTAAGGGAACTATTTTGCGGAGTAAAAATTAAAATCTTAATTAAAAAATCCTTTTAAGGTGTAAAAAATTAAAATAAATATTGTTTTCCGATAAGAAATATAATTATAAACGACTATTAATACAATTTTTAATCATTTACAATTTTTCCAAGAATCTTGTAAAACAAGCGTTGACAGAGGTGTATGTGGGAGCGTAGCGGGAACGACAACTCTGGATAGAGAATGGTACGCAACCCATTTCATACGATATGAAGTAATTTTTTTATCCAATCAAATACAACGTTACAACCAGAATTAAATTATATTGAAATAATATCTGTAGGAGTATTTGGGAGATAATTTTAAAAGCTAGGGTAGGGATACTTGACACTGGTTGAATACGGATAATTTATAATTACTCTTTTATATATTGAACTTTCTCTCTCTCTCTCTCTCTCTCTCTCTCTCTCTCTCTCTCTCTCTCTCTCTCTCTCTCTCTCTCTAACCATCCGTTAGAGCAATAATAGGGTATAAAATCTTACGCACTTTTATGAAGCCTTGGGACAGATCAAGGATTTTTTTCAGGCGGGATGTCGAAACTTCAGAAATTGAATAATAATTTTACCTTGGACAAGAAATTAACCCAAACGCCCAAATTGAAAGAGAAACTAGAGGCATTGTGAGCAATGAGCTCACTAAATGAAACCCCTCCTCCCATATGGTTATAATGGCAAAGTCCATATTTTGCTGTTGTCGCTAAACCCAAAATACGTGTCGGATCAAAAAGTAAAATAGGAGGTGCACAATGGTAATATGTAATAAAGTTAAGATTCTGTGAAAGTTTCATAAAATTTCACTAAGTCAAGTGGTATAAGAGGATTTGCGGATAAGAGATGGGTACCCCAAAGCGTAACAGACAGACGGACGGACATAACGATTACTATAAACCCTCCCACTTTTCAAGCGGGGGATATAATAAACGTGAAATATACATCACAGGAATGGGAACATTGGGAACTTTCTCAAATACCTTCTCAAACGAACCTGGACCTGGACAATAGACAAGAGAGTTTTTAAAAAGCTAATTGTAGGCAGAATGTGGAATTATCACGGGGAGTTTGCTCTCTCTTCCTATATGCTTTCTCTAATAATCATTAATTATTTATCTTTAGAAATTTTATTTACATTAAATTCTATTTCCATAATCATTGTACCACAGAATCAAACTCGTTTATTATACACACGCAACAGTTGCGTGAGGTATAATGTTTTTGACCCGTCAGTCAGTCCTTTTTTTTTTTTTTTTTTTTTTTTTTTTTTTTTTTTTTACACCACTGAACAGAGTTTTGTCCAACTTTGCAGATATTTATAGGAGACAATGTGTGTGTAGATTTGCACATCACCAGGAAATTCCGAATTCTTTATTTTTTTTCTGGGAATTTCAGTACTTCGACTTTTGGAGGAACGTGGGGTATGTGAACTTGCTCACTTTTTTTTTTCATTGCGCATAAAATTATAAATAAATTTAAAGTGTCCGATGAATGGTTAATTTGTGTCCAATGTACGGAGAAATGAACATACTAGTGAAAACCAGCTCTAAAAAGAATTACACGAACATTGAAGTGAAATTTCTTTAAAATTTATGTAAAATTACAAATCCTTGACTTTATTTACCAAAGTCTGACTCGTTCCGTTGAAGTCGAATTTTAAGAACGATAACTCTAAAAATCGTAAAATCATAAATTTCTGGCTATTCCCCTTTCATGATGTAAAATATGACGTAACTTCAAGGCCATTCTCGGGGTATTTTTATCACAACATGATAATAACAATCGGTAATGGTATCATCAAAAAATTTAAATCTTCAGCTTCTAGACAGAAACAAATAAATACACGGAACTCTTAAGTTGAAAGAGAAATTATTGTCTAAAGTTGTCCGAAGCAAGGACGTCGCGCACGGTCCTGGTGATACTTAACGTTACGCTTATAACGTCACAAAAACGTAAAATAATGCAACAAGTGCAACGTTATGGGTCATTCTCAAAAAATGTCCAGATTTCAGTGATACAAGTTTTCTGGTAAATATTTTAATAAAATGAAAACTTTTTTGTGCTCATGAACTTAACAATGATCTAAAATTAAGAGAACAGATTTAAAGTACGATTAAAACTTGATATAAATACTGAAAAAATCCTTCAACATGAGTTAAATTAAAGAAAATTGCTTGTGATTTCGCCGAGGGTGTATTTTCAACCCTCCTTATTGAGACAGTAAATATAGTTTGGGAGCATAAAATACCTTTAATGTATTGTAAATACTTAACATTGTTTAAAAACATGCTAAAAGGTGACTGAAAAAAGTAAGAATATAATTTTTTAAGCAATAAACGTTAAAAAATAAAACTTTGTGATTTTCGCCGTGTCCTTGGAGTAACCAAGACATAAAAGTTATCTGTAACAGTTATTTTTCCTGAAGGAACTCTTCAGCATCAGCCGCCTTCTAAAGATATTGTACCCGCCAAAATATAAAAAGACACAAAACGTGTGTGTTTAACCCCGTAGACACAATATTTGGTTTCAGTTGAGTTTGGTTGAGAGAGTAATTTATTTTTAGGTCCTTGGAGTTACTTAAATAATGTGAAGATAAATTAATATATAATGTTTGTGATGCACTGAGCGACTTTGAAGTGAAATACACATGATGTAGGAGTTGTGCTCTATCTTTTTAATGCAGCCATTGCTTTTATACTTGTAACTTTTGATATAGTAATTCCCTGGCGTTACTGTCCATTATGTTACTGTAGGAAATGTACATGGGGGTGGGATTATAGCTTATTTACGTTCAGATATTGCAGGGGATAGGAAAAAGCAACTTGAATTTGAAATTTTAGAATCAATAGGCCTGGAAATAACAGTTGATTGTCAAAAATGGTTTTTATCTGGTGTATACAAACCACCAAATGTTCACAATTCTACTTTTTACGATGATTTTTGCAAAACGGCGGACAAAGTAATTACAAAATACGATAACATTATGTTTATAGGAGATATGAATTTTGATCTGCTAGATAAGGATAAAGGCGCCCCTTTGCTAGACATCTGTGATATTTTTGATTTTACCAATCTAGTTAAAGGCCCGACTTGCTTCACCAGAATAGCTAAACCAAGTCTGCTTGATGTTTGTTTGACTAAAGATGATACCAAAATTAACAAGATATGCAACTTTAGCTGTGGCCTCAGTGATGTCCATAATTTTATAGGTGTTCAATTTAAATGCAACATCAAACAATCAGATAGCAAATGGAAGAGGTGCCGTACCTTTAAAAATTTCGATGAAGAATCTTTTATATCAGATCTTGCGCAGGTGGATTTCTATTATGAGGACCATAATGATATCAACTTAGCATTTTCTGATTTTAACAACAAGTTTGCAACCATTATAGACAAGCATGCGCCAATGAAAATGAGAAAAATAAGACCCAATCAGGTTCCATGCATGAACAAAGAACTACGCAAAGCTATCTATAACAAAAAAATGCTACACAACAAATACCAAACTTGTAGGTCAAGTAAGAACTGGGAAGCCTATAGAGTTCAAAGGAACTATGTTACAAAGTTAAAGAATAAATCAGTTAATAATTACTTTTTGGAAAGATGTACAGGTGGTCCGAAATCTAAGGACTTCTGGCCCACTATTAAACCTTTTTTAACAAACAAGGGCAGTTGTGCACAGAAAGATACAGTCTTGTTAGAAAATGATGTGATTGAAACTGACCAATCCAAAATACCAGGAATCTTCAACGACTTCTTTGTTAATGTGGCCAAAAATATAGGAAATTCAAATTTAAGCACTGATGATAATCACCCAAGTGTTAAAGCAATTAGGGAAAACTTGCCACAACTCAGTGATCAATCTTTCCAATTTAAACCTATTGATGAAGAATTTATAAGTAAACAAATTAGTAAGATCAATACCAGAAAAGCTACGGGTATAGACGGGATTTCCCCAAAGATACTACATTACGCGAAGCCTGTTATTATCAGTCCCTTGACCAAACTGGTAAATATGTCGCTGTCATCCTCAGTTTTCCCAGATTCCCTTAAAATAGCCCAAGTAGTCCCTATTCACAAAAAGAACAGTGTCTTAGATAAGGGAAACTATAGACCAGTTAGCGTCCTCCCAGCTCTTTCCAAGGTTTTTGAAAATGCAATTAACACCCAAATATCGAACTATTTTGAGAAAATTTTTAACCCTTATTTAGCGGCATTTAGATCAGGGTATGGCTGCCAATCGACCTTATTAAGAATCACCGAGGATTGGAAGAGAGCTCTTGATGAAAATAAATATGTTGCTGCTATTTTAATGGACTTATCCAAGGCATTTGACTGCCTCCCTCATGATCTTGTTCTGCTCAAACTAAAATCTTATGGTCTCTCTCCACCTGCGGTAGATCTGATAAAGAACTATTTATCTTGCAGAAAACAGTGTGTCAAAATTAGTCAAAATATAAGCACCTTGTTGGATATCTTTAAAGGTGTACCTCAAGGATCAATTCTTGGGCCAGTCATTTTTAATATTTTCATTAATGATATTTTTTATTTTGTAAAAAATTCAGATTTGTACAATTATGCTGATGATAATACCTTATCCAAATCTGATCCTATCTTACAAAATGTTATTACTACTCTTGAAAAGGAAAGTGGCACTCTCATCGATTGGTTTTCAGCTAATAAAATGCAGGCAAACCCAGAAAAATTTCAAGCAATAGCACTGGGGAAAAAGACGCATGATAAAAACATTACTTTAAACTTGAAAGGTACAACTCTTGCCTGTGAGGATGAAGTGAAACTGCTTGGTGTTACTTTTGATTTTAACTTAAACTTCAATTCTCATATATCAAATATTTGTAAAAAAGCAGCTCGACAATTAAATGTGTTAAAACGTGTCGGGAAACATCTCTGTAAACTGGGTAAACTTACCATCTATCACTCCTTTATAATGTCCAACTTTAGTTATTGTCCTCTGGTATGGCATTTTAGCAGTGAACAAAATTGCCAAAAAATAGAAAAAATTCAAGAGCGAGCACTAAGATTCATATATAATGACTACACAAGCAGTTATGACCAGCTCCTAGAAAAATCAAACCTCCCCTCACTGAAAATCAGGCGTATGAGAGCCATGGCCCTTGAAGTTTTCAAAATTATAAACAATCAATGCCCACTGTTCCTGCAAGATTTAGTTCAACAGCGAAATTCAACATACAATTTTAGATATCAAAAGACCCTGGAATTACCTAGGCCAAGAACCACTAGGTATGGAAAACAGTCATTCAGCTATGCAGCTGCTACGCTGTGGAATTCTCTACCAAATCATACTAGGGAACTTTCCACCCTCAGCCAATTTAAAACTTTCATAGAGACATGGACGGGGGAAAAATGCAAATGCAGTTCCTACAGAAACCACGGCGTGGGGCTGCATAGCTGATGAGACAATGTTTAGAAACAGTTGAATTTTCATTTATTTTTGAAATCTTTCTTTTTCTCTAATGATATCACCTATCTCATTTTATTTCATTGTTTTCTAGTTTTTTTTTTTTGTTTTTGTTTTTTTTTTTCCCTTTAACCTCACAATATGCATATCTTGCCTATGTAGGTAGGGACTGACCCAATCACTAGGCAGGATGTGTACTGATGAGGAACATAAATTACTTAAAAATTATTATTATTAGTATTATTTATTTTTATTTTTCATTCTTTCCTTCCTTCTCAATTTGGTTTAGCTATGTCTGTGTGAATTTTAAATTTCCTAAACTTTCAAATTTATTCAATTATCAGGTTTTATTTATTTATTTATTTTTAATATTATTAATAATAGAATTAGTTATTTTTATCTGAATTTATGAATTAAACTTAGTGCTTAATTTTATTACATGTACTATCATATGACTTTTATTCATTTATTTATAATACTCACGTTATATTTATTTTTGTTTCTCTTAATGCAATCATATTGCTTTTCAAGTTGACTATTTTTCTTTAACTTATTCTAAAGAAACTATAAATTCTTAAAATTTGTTTAATTCTTAAAATTCATTTTATCTGTCATAATTTTTGTATGTGTATATATGTACATGTGTTTTTGCATGATAATTTATGTGTAAACGTCTGTGATATTTTAACTGTGATAGTCGGTTGAAGAGCTCTACAGAGCTCATGTTTATTGTTATGTATGTATACAATGCTGACTTTAAATAAAATTTACTTACTTACTTACTTACTTAGGAAAAGTTACTCGAAGGACATATCTAATTACTCTATGGACAATCTGTACAGAAACTTCAATATTTACAATTTAAAAATAAAATATAATGTGTAAAGTTTATCGAAAATAGTATATCAATAATATTTGTATCATCTGATCATATGTTTTACATATAATGTTTTATACCTGCTACAAATTCATTCAATAAATGATATGTATAACACAAAGGACAAATTTGGTAACTCTATTGACGTCAAAATGACGAAACATTTTCATTATTAATATACTCTTGTAGTTATATTGCTTCAGCGGTAGAGTAGAGAGAATTATTTGTTTTGAGTAAATTGAAATATCAAAATTTCTTATGAAATACATCTTTATCCCTTTTTAACCCTATAATACTTAACTATGGTAACATTTTAGACAAATTCAGTTACACAAGGGACACGACAAGCATTTAAGATAGAAAAATGAAATAAAAATACCACGTATGAAGTCGTAATTGTCTTCAATGTATAAAAGAAAACAATTGTGGGGAGATGGTACAATCTGAGTTACATTAAATATAATGAAGTCCTTAAAAATGAGATGGTTAAAGTGGTAACTCCAGGGAAGTATAGAAACACAAGGGATTAAAATAAAAATCCAGGATTTTATGATATATGACATTTTTTACTCTAAAACCTGTTGATTCTATGTTATGTTCTCTCGATGAAGATATTGGAAGGACGAAACATTTCAAAAGTTGCAAAAAAAGAGACAGACAGACAAGTGAAAGATCAAAGGAATCCAGACACCTTCAAAGTAACGTCAGATATAGAACATTTGACTATTCTAGCATGGAATGTGTATGTCCGACGATGAAATAGAACTTTACGAATTTTTCATCACTATCAAAAGCGATATCAAAAGATCATATTTCAGAGGAACAATGCATCTGTCACCAATCATGAATTTTTGTTTGAATGTAGATGAAGATACTCTTCATGCAGATTTGTCTAATTGATAATCCCCATAAAGGTTGGAAATTGTTTGTAAACCTTACACTATAGAAGTATAAATAAAATAAATAATAAAATAAAATAAATAAAACTTTTGGAATGAAGTCAGAGCGCTGAAGTAAGAGTTGACATTATAGTAGAGGCAGTACTTAATATGGATCTCCATCTTTCCCAGCATATCTTGAAATTTATTTCAACCAACAAATAGGCATTAGGCAAAGGTATTTTCTTTACGCAGCTGATCAACACTTAACATAAAATCAAATAATTTATAAAAAAGGAAGGGCAGACAAAAGAGTACATATGAAGAGAAATTAGAGCAACCAGAGTTCCTGAAAAAAATGAATAAAAATACTGAAAACACTGAGACCCTGGAAAAGAAACCAGATAAAAATGCTGAAACACTGGAAAAGAGACAATCAGAACTTCATGTATGATCAAAGCAGTAATGAAGATAAAAAAAACTAAATTTGACCAAAAACTGTAAAAGATGAATATTAGAACAACATAGGTGACGTTTTGGTTATAATTCGTCCTCCACATTCTGTAGGTAGGAAATATTAAATAGATAACCCAGTGTGGAAGGAGGCCGTATGTAAAACAAAACAAATAAAGTGAGATGTCTTTTGTGTTATCTTTTGTCTTTGGTGTTACAACTTCTTTTTTGACATACAAATACTTGTACATGCACCGATCAATGATTCTAGGTCCTATGTTAGTAATCCTGCATTATTCATGCATAACTTATTTTTATTTTTTGTTGATGTTTGCGTATCTTTATAATTGGACAATTATGTCTATGTTGTTACTTTTTAATCATTGATGTTACTAGTCGGACTCCAAATGTGAAAAAGAAATGAAATCTCAAGCAATTTTGTTCTTAAAATCATATACTTTCATTAACATCTATTAGATAATGCCATTGTTGTGCTTTTTGCGGGGGAAGGGGAACAAATTTATTATTTAATCTTAAGGTTTGAACAAAACGTCTTTTGTGTTACTTTTATGTCCTTTGTGTTATGAATATGTCCTTGGTGTAACTCAACCATTTTTCCTGAATTTATTTTCTAAATCTTTCTACAATTTTATCAAAACTTGCTATACAATCCTGTTGTCTTCTAATACAAAGTATATTCACAAAGCCAGTGTTTCATGCTGAGGTAAAATGACATATGCTTAAGATATATATGTAAGAATAATCAAATTTCATAATTTTAACAACTTTCAGCTTCATGTCATCTGAAATCTCTTTCTTAAGAACCCTTAATTTGTTTTGATAGAATATTTTTGATCAAGATGTTGAGATGATGATTCTAGAAACCTTAATTTTTTGTTAGTTGTTATTTTATTGCGATTTCTACGTAAGTAACACCATGGACGTTTATTGCTGGATGCACCTACTTAAAATGGATTTTATAGAAAATGTTGATAGAATTCTTAGTGTTTCAACATTTTTTACGCATCTCTGATGTTTCATTACTAACATAAAACTTTAAAGTATTTAGTTCTCATGATTTATTTTCTCTAAATTCTCTTGATGGAATCTGGACAAAATTTGAGAATGACCCTTATATTTTTACAATGTAACCTTTTGATTAATATTTATTCTTCCACCAAACAATCCTGTTTAATATTTTTAGAAAATAAAAGGGGGGGGGGTAATACATGTTCACATTGTACAATTACAAGTAAACTTGTACATATTTACAATAAATTTATGTGATTAAAAAACAAATACTTTCAATTTTGTCTACATGATGCAAAGAAATTGGCGCCTAAGAAAAAATTCCAACACACAAAAGTCTGAAATCGTACTCAGGGTTTTTTGTGATTTGGATATTTTACATGCTAGGAAATCCAATAACATAAAATAATATTTATACCATAAATATTTTTTTAGCTTTAGGTGTATGCTAGTTTGCTAGTAGTTCTGCGTCATATTAGACGAGAATTAAGACATGCGCAGATCTCGCAGGGGACAAGAACAACCCCTCCCCAATCCCCCAATACACACAATTAATTTATATATGTATAATAAAGTAACCAATATGACCGTGGAGCGCCATTAGAAAATAAGTACACTGTACGAGGGTTGTTAGAAAAGTTCGCAGACACATTGAATTACAGAAAATCTATTGTTTACTGTGAAGTATGACCTGTGACTGAATGAATTCCAACATTTTGTTTATTGGTATGTAAAAAATCAGGTCAATATAATAAAATCTTAAAATTTTACAACTATTTTTACTGTGGGGTTATGGGATTCACGGAGCAATCACTTGACGTAAGGCGACGTGACAACCAGATTTCAACCCTTTAAGCTTTGTCGCAGTTCTATGAATCTTTACTTTATATTTTTCTCATATTTTTTCTACATTAAAATTGAATATCTATATCAAGACATGTTACTTTTCAACTATAATGTCTTTTTATCTGTTTCGGATATTATTGAGATCTTAAAAAATAAAAAGGCTGTGCATTCAATCGATCAGGTATGGAAACTATGCAAAACATAGGCGAAACGCAACGTCCATGCGATAGAGGGGTATTGAAGTATCGATGTAGTTAATCATTTAAAATGTTTCTCCTTCCATTCTTATGAAGCTACAACCACTTGAAAACTTGTTCTTTGTATGTGTAGGATATTTCCGGCAGCATCTTAAACATTTTAGTCTCTTTTTAGACATTTTCCTGTCTGCACACATGATTTTTACGTAGTGCAGTGCTCCATGACGCTCAATGACGTTCCGATTTTTGGCTGTGTTCTTACGCGTTGATCATTTATAAACAGCTATAAAACAGCCATATACCCTCCAATTTAGTTCAAATTTTTTCCCAGTGACGTTTCCTGCATACTTTAGCGGCAGGTAAAAGATCATAAATCTGTTGGCACTACAATTGTGCAATTTTTAATTTTAATAAAGAGTCTTTGTGACGTAAACGTGCCACAATGCAGCATGCTCCGTGAAGCAAGATTTATCAAAATAAAAATGCCGTATATTTTTTAATAATCACCGGAGAGCACCAAATTCTTGTATATTTATTGGAAAAAATGTCAAGATTATATCTGGAAAGTTTGATCGGTTTCATGGAAATAGCGCGATCACAATAGAACTTGTCCGCGAACTTTTCTAACACCCCTCGTATACCATCATGTAAAATGGTAAGGAAAGTCCTATTTATGACGGAAAGTTATTTATTCTTTGCCCTTATACCCCACACTCAACAAGCTTAAGTTATGTTTTTCTTTAATGCACACATAGACAATTTTGTAACTTTAAAAAGTGTTTTTAATATACATCTCACACACCTTTATTGCTCAGGAACCTTTAGATATTCATGCAATGAGACTGTATAATAAAACTACGTATCGTTTTGTTTCAATAAGTTTTACAACATAGTACATGTACGAGGGGTGTTAGAAAAGTTCGCGGACAAGTTCTATTGTGATCGCGCTATTTCCATGAAACCGATCAAACTTTCCAGATATAATCTTGACATTTTTTCCAATAAATATACAAGAATTTGGTGCTCTCCGGTGATTATTAAAAAATATACGGCATTTTTATTTTGATAAATCTTGCTTCACGGAGCATGCTGCATTGTGGCACGTTTACGTCACAAAGACTCTTTATTAAAATTAAAAATTGCACAATTGTAGTGCCAACAGATTTATGATCTTTTACCTGCCGCTAAAGTATGCAGGAAACGTCACTGGGAAAAAATTTGAACTAAATTGGAGGGTATATGGCTGTTTTATAGCTGTTTATAAATGATCAACGCGTAAGAACACAGCCAAAAATCGGAACGTCATTGAGCGTCATGGAGCACTGCACTACGTAAAAATCATGTGTGCAGACAGGAAAATGTCTAAAAAGAGACTAAAATGTTTAAGATGCTGCCGGAAATATCCTACACATACAAAGAACAAGTTTTCAAGTGGTTGTAGCTTCATAAGAATGGAAGGAGAAACATTTTAAATGATTAACTACATCGATACTTCAATACCCCTCTATCGCATGGACGTTGCGTTTCGCCTATGTTTTGCATAGTTTCCATACCTGATCGATTGAATGCACAGCCTTTTTATTTTTTAAGATCTCAATAATATCCGAAACAGATAAAAAGACATTATAGTTGAAAAGTAACATGTCTTGATATAGATATTCAATTTTAATGTAGAAAAAATATGAGAAAAATATAAAGTAAAGATTCATAGAACTGCGACAAAGCTTAAAGGGTTGAAATCTGGTTGTCACGTCGCCTTACGTCAAGTGATTGCTCCGTGAATCCCATAACCCCACAGTAAAAATAGTTGTAAAATTTTAAGATTTTATTATATTGACCTGATTTTTTACATACCAATAAACAAAATGTAGGAATTCATTCAGTCATAGGTCATACTTCACAGTAAACAATAGATTTTCTGTAATTCAATGTGTCTGCGAACTTTTCTAACAACCCTCGTACATTTAAATTAATATCACCCACATAATTATGGGTACATTTAAATTGTTTGTTGAGCAACAAGTCGATCAGTGCCCGAAAAAAAAAACTTCTGTAATTCATTTTTTTCTCAAACAATCACATTTAAGATCGCCAAATGGAAGAATATTTAATAATAACTGCTTGAAGTTTTTATTTCGTACTATAAACTTAAAATTTTCATGTATGTTTTTTTTTTTTTTTTGTTTTTTTTTTGTTTTTTTTTTTTACAAATGACGATTTTACAATCGCCTAATAGTATACGTCTAAGTATCTGACAATCTAAGTGGTTACTTTAAGTAAAAAAAAAATTAATTTTGTCTTCGGCAAACATATTGTTTGAAATCAAGTCTCGCACATTTTGATTGATTATCCCCTCGTCGCAACGGCAGGCACGTAGCAACAGAGAGCCAGTGTGTGTGTGTGTGGGAGGGGGGGGCTGCCCCTCCACACTTCTTTTCCCAACAATACATATACTATAGAAAATATTCATTGAAAAGTTTACCTCTACCACCCCCCCCCCCTTAGGATATTTTTTGTTGCTTGTCTACTTTTTCAGGTAAGTAAAACTTTTTTCTCTCTGACTCCCCCCCCCCCCCCACTTTCAAAACGATGCTACGTGGCTGTAATGTTGTACGTAAGTGAGGGTATGTATGTGTGTTTGTGAGTTCAGTCGCGCGAAACACAAGTGAAATAATTTGCATCGGTATCAATAATGAATGCAACCTTGACTTATAAATATGCTCTTTTCAAGGGGAGGTAAAAATAAGTAAGGATTGAAGCCTTGTGTGCGAAACAAGTGCCTGTGCTCTCAACTCCTGGATCACCTTTGCTTGTGAGAAATATTTGATAGTACTCTGTTTTATACTTTATTTTAGCTTTTTATCTTCCTTGCCGACTTATCCAATTTCTATATTTTAATATCTAGTGTTTCATATTCATATCATTGAACTGGTATAGATTTTAAACGGACTACAAATGAACTTAATTTTCAACTATACATGCACATCGAATGACTCGAATGTGGGCAGTATAAATTTCTTCAAGAAAACAAATGTTTATTTAAAAGCAATGTTGCTACCATATCATTTCATTTCACATACTTGAACTTTATTAAAAATTTGCGGATTCAAGGATTTGAAAACGGTTTTTCTATTAAAATATCTTCTAAAGATTATGATGTCTAGGTGTCATCCAATGAGATAACTAAAGAGCAAAAGGTAATATACCAAAACATGTTCAATATTTGTGAAAAAAAAGTTAACGGTATATAAGGTACGTGTATTGATGTGTATAGATGTTTTGGGTTTCATTGAAAAAAATATTAGTATAACTGCAATATTAGCGAGATGCAGATTTAACGATTTCCCCATAAAAAGATGGTATATAGTTTTAGCGAAAGATAATTTTAGCTATTTCATGGGCGTCGGAAGCAGGAAGCAGAAGGGGGGGGGGGCTAAACCAACAATAAAGGTAAATCTCAATTTTCAATGCCTATATAATGTCTATTTTTGCAAAAAATATTGGGGGGGGGGGGGGCTAAGCCGCTTCCCTTGATCCTTGGTTCAGACACCTATTTATTTTAAAATGCTCACTTAAGAAGCTACGACAATTTGAAAAACACGCAACTGATTGTTAGAAGTATTCAATTTTTACCAATCTCAGCACCCTCTTTTATTATGCCAAAATTAAATCGCTAAAAATTCCGCTCATGCGGGTATATCCAAGATCCATGCAAGTAGTAGTTTTACAGACCGATGCATGCACCATTCAGCGGTCTCGTAAGTGTCTTTGCTCGAGAAGGGGGGGGGGGGGGACTCTTCTCTAGAGTCAATAATTTTAATAAAATTGAGGGGGAGGTTTGAATGTACTTCAATAAAAATTCCTGGAAGTGAGGGCTGCATGAATTGAAAAATATTCCATACGGTTTCAGAATATTATCTTGAATGAAAGGAGGGGGGTCAGTCCTATCTGTTTAAAGGTTGCATGATACCAATATACACGATAAAAACGCCCGGAGAAAAATTACAAGCATTGGTAAGTGCACATAAAGACAAAATATGGGGTAGTACAATTATTTTAATTTATGTTAAAATACAGAAGCACTAGTATTAGGTACTGGTATTTCCAAAAACATGTGACAGTAGTTTGATTAAAACTTCAAGATTTCTGACAGTGAAGTGCAGATAAACTGATCAGAATGAGCCCTCGTCTATCGCTCGACAAATGACCTGTTATTCGACTACAAGACTATCCGAGTAAAATTGATATCTCTAGTACTTACAACAATATGTGAACTTGATGCTAATTTTACCTCATGATATTAATTACTACATGTAAAGAATGGAGTATATGGTATTTGTGGACGCCGAAAAGACTGCAATATAGCTTTTCGTATTCACAAAAGTAGCGCCTATTTTAATTTTAAAAGACTCTCACATTAAACATATCCTTCTACTGCTTAGATGTAAAATACTTAGTATATAAATGTATTTTTCATTTGGTTCTTTTAAGTGCCTGTCCTTTTCAGATTTGGCATTGAATCAGGACTCAGGATACATGTAACTATAATGTCTAGTCTGTGCTACATATATACAATACATTGTACATTACTTAAGAAATAAAGTCCGCGTTTTCGTGAATGTTGCAGAATAACCTCAGAGGTCGAGAAATGTTGTTTGAAAGATAAAAGCCGAGGCGTTAGCCGAGGCTTTTATATTTCAAACAACATTTCGAGACCGAGGAGGTTATTCTGCAGCATTCACGACAACAAGGACTTTATTTCTATTCTTCCACGTATGGTACAAGCGCTAAATTAAGGATAATCGTTTCCTCTATAGAGAAACGAATTAGGTCACCATGTCTCGATTACGCTGTTTCATTTAACACCAGAGGCAACATTTGTTTGCTTACCTTTGTATAGAATGCAGACGATTTGAGCTTTTATTACATTAAAAACACCCTTTTTACAAATTACAAATGTGTTCATAATATGTATTGATAAGTTAAAATGAATATACAATAACAAAATCATGTTCCTGTTTTACTGCTAAAATCATGTTGTTTAATGTGTAGGGAGGTCCGTGGAATAGCCCCGCTTAGCTATAAAAACCGACATTCTTCAGCAACTTGATGCAATTTACAGTGTTTATAATGCAAAAGACGACACATCGATGCGGTCTAAACATGTATTTCATTCTACAGCCAAACATGCATTTGAATTGTTCAGATTTGATACGTGTTTCTGATCTGATAATTTTTTGATGACGTTCGTGATTTATTGGAGAATAATGTCCGGCGGTTTCCTTTGAAGTTTTGAATAATCGTGGTAGAATTATATTTTATGTTGTTTGTTTCAGTTTTCGAAACATACATGTGGTCCCTATATGTCATTATGCTGGAACCCGATTTCAATTTGAAATTATTTTTCTCAGAAAAGAATGTTAAAGACCCAAGTTAAATTTGTTACATGATATTGTTTTAGAATTAACAAAGGTGAGCTAGGGGACCAGGCAAATCTTGACGAGTAGCCTACTGCACATGTATGTTACTCACGTCACGTTACGGCGCGTCAAGCGAACCTGGGACAATTCTTTGGACATTAAACTTCTCTTACCTTGTAAAAGTTGATGCGGGATAACCTGAAAATTTGTATATTCTCTGCAGTAAATTTTATGTACTTTTTGTAGGTTATATGTTTTTAAGTATTCACGTTGGTATATTACTCGAAATTATAAGATAAAATGATATAATTGCTAAAAAGGCGCGATATTTTTATAGATGGGACATTTCACTGGACACAGAAAAAATCGGCCCGCTTAATGGATATTACCGGAATTATATCATATTGGTAACTGCCGTGTTCTAAAATGCATGTACATTATAACTATACCAGAATTTATCATCTAACCTATATGTTAGGTTTGGTACTCATGACTTAAAGTTTCGTTCCACCTAAATCTACAAAAATGGGACACGTGGGTCTACGACATTCCTTGTGTCGAAATATCATTTTTGTCCTCCGAGCATTTAAATTACTTATCACATCCTTTTTGGATACAGATGTTATAATCATATACCAATTTTTATGGTATTAAGCATAGGATTTATTATTTTAACAACTTTTTAATAAAGCGCATGGGCATTTTATGTAACGCTGGGACATCATAAAAATGACAACATCGCCGTATATCTAGCTATATTTTTACAAATAAAAACGTCTGAAATATATTTTAAGTATGATATTGTCATTAATCATTTATTTTCCTTGCCATTGATATATAATACTTGATATCTTTAAGCAAAACCATCTCTACACAACCATACAAATGAATTTTCCAATGCTCTGTATGAAAGTAACACCAGTATCGTGCGCGACGTCAAGGTATGTGTCCGATGCATGGTGAATTCACCCTAAGTCTAATAAAGCCAATACACAGTATTTATTTGATAATAATTGATCATAAAGAAATCCAATCTGTTTCAGACGTTTTTCTTAAATTATTTTTATGAGAGTGTTATGCATGTTTTATTACCCCCCCCCCCCTTTCCTATCACAGGAAAATATCTTCAAAAGGTGAATGATTCGTAATAATGCATGCTTTATAATAAATTTGATGAAGTTAAACCATCTATTAGTAATCATAAATTTAATTTACAACATTTATAGACAAGGGTAATGTTTATTTTTGAAAAAAAAAATACTTGCATTTTTTTTTCAATCAACCCCACTGAGCTTTCAACCTTTGACATTTTCCCTGACCAAATAAAATGATCGACATGGGCCACGTGTGTCCAAGCATCTTTTACTGTTGAGTTAGCAATGGATTACATGACTTCTGAGATGCATTTTTCAATAAAAGTAAAAATGGATAATTCTTTTGACATGTGCACATCCCTGTAACGATAGCAGTATTCAGATAAATGTTTTTATCACTGCGTTTGACGCGTTTTCTCGACCTGCATGGATTTTTGCTGTACATGAATATATTCCGTGTTACTGTTAGTGTATTTTCTATATTGCAGCAAATGCATTCAAAAATAATTAAATTCTCGGTAGAGTTCTATTTTTTTTTTTTTTTTTTATTTTTACTTTTCAAACATGCATTTGGTCAGTTTATGGACTTCTAAAAACTATGCTATCGGAGATGTGTACATGTCGACAGCCAGGCTAGAAAATCATTCAAGTGAAACAATTGTACAAGGCTATATATAGCAGGTACAGGTGACCAAAATTTTTCAATTAAATATGGCGGAATCGAAGAAATATGGCGGACAAAGGCTTACAGGAATGTAGTAAGTCGTACAAAGATGAAAAATGATGGCTTTTTAAGAGTTTATTTCAGTTTTTACGTCTTTTTCAAGTAAAATATCCAAATTAGCAACATAACACATATGTCAGACTCCGTGGTATCTTTTATCTCAAAATCACCAGGATGTATCGTATCGACATAGGAATGGAAATTACCATTGTTAATTGATATTGACAATACGTCGTCGATATATCTAAATGTCTAGTTGAAGGCCACAGCAAGTGTTTTCTTTTTTTCACGCATAAGATTTTGCACAAATACTTTATATTGTTCTAATATGTTTGTAATTAGCTGCAGATCTGTAGCGTTATGGTTTTATATATTTGTGTTTGACCATAACGCTACAGATCCCGTAATGCAAAAAAGGTGTAATTTACGGCGCAATATTTTTTGCGCACTTTTGGGGAGAATTTCTCAACTTTCCAGCATCGGTCAATCAACTACCTTTCACTCCCTAATTCTAGGCACATTATTTATCTAATCTGTATATTTTATCCACCTCCCAACCCTTTTTAGTCGTTTCTACAAGTGATAAACTTGCTTGATTAAAATTATTTGTCAGATTGCTGAAAATTCACTTCAAGCGAGTTTATTGCCTGTAGAGACACCTATAAAATGGCTGGGAGGTGGATAAAATATACATATTGGCTACAGAATGAGTTAAGAATTAGGGAGTGAAAGCTAGAGGTAGTTGATTGACCAATTCTAGAAGGTGGAAAAATTCTGTCCCAAAAGTGCGTAAAAAATATTGCGCTGTAAATTGCACCTTTTTTGCATTACGGGATCTGTAGCGTTATGGTCAGAGACAAATATATAAAACCATAACGCTACAGATCTGCAGCTAGTTTGTAATAAGATGAAAAAATAAGTAAATAGCAAAAAAAAATTTTAAAAAAGATTTTGCACAAATTCTGCCTCATTTGAATATAAAAAACAAATCTGCTAATAACGGCCAATTGGTACCTATGGGAATTCCGTAGCCCTAACCCTAACCCTAACCATAGATATGTCTCCAAACAGACATAGATATTGTCAATCAGAAACTAAATCATCTTTTTGATGTCAATTCCAGAGAACTTTTGTGTATAATCAGAACGTGTTTTAACAAAATAATTTTGCAAATGACCAATGACAAGGTAAGTAAATTTACGGGTTCTATTTTTTTTTATTGAAAAAGCAGCTGTAAATGATATTTAGAAAAAAGCCTGGACTTTAATTTTTCATGTGATATGGTTGTGTATAAGATGAAAAGTCGTAAGTTCTTATAATTAAGCTGTTGATTTGGATCATGTGATTTCAAATTGTCCAAAAGTTCACTGGATTTTTTAGTATCCAAATTCGATTTACTGCGAGTTGCGCAGTACTCTTGAAGTTTCTCCTTCACTACTGTTAATATCTAAGTGAGGAGTAAAGAAAAAGGCTTGGTAGAACATTTACTGGAACCCGCTATGTATCTTTGTAAGAATTCTTATGAAGTTTCGGAATCCAGTTCAATGTGGTTTTTTGGATATTAAACATATTCAAAGCTGACATGTGATCTTGAAGAATTTCTTCATTATAAAGGGAACTAGTGCTAATTGTAATGGGGACCGTTACAGATGTTCCCCAAACGCTCCCCATCTCCCTTTTGGTGCCTTATTCCCTGTAAGCTTCATTAAATAAGACAAAGTCTGTGCATTTGAGACTTTAACAACGTTTACCCAGAAGTGTACCAAATTCATTCAAATTTTAGCATTGCACGCGTGCGCATGTGAATGCATGTGCGTAATGACCATATCATCTTGTCTACACAATCTACATATTTTAATATACTAAATACTAAAGTAATTAATCCAAAAGTGTTAAAAAAAAAATACGCTCATTTAAGTGTATTTTTGATTTTACTCATTTCACATGCACGCACGTGCATACATGAGTATGGTGACCATACCTTCTTGTAGAAGTCCATTACATCTATCTATGTTCTAAATCCCACCCCGTTTGGTTGAAAGCCAAGGGAGTTATAGCTGTTTAAAGTTTCAGCCAATGAGATTGCAGCGCACGTACACGCACGTGTATGCATGTGCATGTTGACCATACCTTCTTGTAGAAGTTAATTATATCTATCTATGTTCCAAATCCCATCCTGTTTGGTTGAAAACCAAGGGAGTTATAGCTATTTAAAGTTTAAGCCAATCAGATTGCAGCGCACGTGCATGCACGTGCTTTCATGATAATTGTTATATATCATTTTGTAGGACATTCTAATGCATGGCTATGTTCAAAATTTCAAAGGATTTCGTCAAAAAACAAGAAAGATATTGATACTTTAGTTTCAGCCAATCAGAGCAAAGCGCACGTGCATGCGCGTGAGATCTTGCTATTTTGACCATGTCATATTGTGTATGCTACTAATATATCCTTATATTATGAGTTTCAAAGCATTTCATCAAAAAGGTAAAAAGTTACGCCTATATCA
>NW_026927464.1:0-30008 GCF_032062105.1 Saccostrea cuccullata | reverse complement strand
TACGAGTATATGTAGATGTCTCAAAATTATACTACCCTGACTTAGATTTACAGAATACTTTTTTCAGGTACAGTAAATGTTGATCAGAAAAATGATAAAGGTTGGACAGCATTGATGTTTGCAGCCAGACACTGGACAGATAGACATTATTAAAGCACTGCTGGAGAAAGGGTAAGAGTTGAAGTGTATGATATCTGGAGGCCTTAGGAATTTACAAAGATTTGCTACCAATGAATGTCAATCTTGGAAATTTTGAAAGCAACCCACCTATAGCTTTTTTTTTATAACTTTAGCTGATTGAAATATCTAAAAAAAAAAAACAGAAACATCCATGCTTCTTAATTCAATTTAATGTATTATCTGATTCTAGGTGTGACACGAATATTGTCAACAAAACAGGGCAGACAGCACAAGACATTGCTCTCTTTTGGGACCAGGACAAGACGGCTAGATTAATAGAATCCCACATGAAGATGGAAAATCCAGACCAACAGCTCCGGAATTCTTCTCTCTGAACCTTCTGGACAGAGCTTCAGAGAAAAGAAAAGACAAAAACTGGATACAGTCAAAGCTCAGTGATGAAACCTCACAGTTTTTATTATTGTCAGATCTTAAACCATTTGTTGTACCCATAAAAGATAAGTCTTCCAAATGGCGATACAGACTAAGCTGGGTTGACCACAACCAAATTTCTTCTCACTTAGCTTCAGATCCTGTGATAATTTTCTTGGGTGTAGATCGAACATCTTCTATAGCTTTATTTGCTGTTGATGTCTCAGGAATGGATGATGGTAAATTCAGCCTTGCAGCCTGAGAGTTCATTTTTGGTGCCATTTCCTGGAAGTCTCCAGATGGAGCCCTCTGATGCGGATCTTCGCTGAGGCTCGGTCCATGATGGACTGGTTGGATCGGTACAAATTCTGTGCCACTTGTGGATCTCAGACAGACATCACAGAGGGAGGTCACAAGAGAGTGTGTAGGGACAAAGACTGCAAGTCCAACAAAGGTAGTTTATCTGAATTATACACTCATTATAGGAATCATACACTTTACAAATGTACAACACAATAATAATGAAACTTGCATCTTTTTATCATATAATTTTAGTCAACTTTGATTCAGTGTTTGATGAACATCATTGAAGAAAAGGTATATTGATGGGTTTAAATTGAATCTCCATTTTAATTCTTTTGCCTATACATGTTGTCAGATAGTAATTTACTGCATATGCATGTACTTTAAACTAGCTTTTAATCAGGGTAATTTGAATTGAATAGATGTCAAATTCATCCATAATAGTTATTCAACACAAATGCACAGTTCAGATACTTAAGTAATATAAAAATATATGATCTCATTATATGCATTGAAAAATATTCTAAAGTAAAAGACTATCATCTCAAAAATTTATATTTTGGCAAGCAAACAGAAGTTGATTTTCAGTATTTCATGAATGACTTTGGGGTACATATACTTATATTTTATTTATTGCATTTTTTAAATAAAACTTTTGTGTTTTTCCATTGTAGGAATCCACAATACAGCTTACCCCAGAACAGATCCATCGGTCATCATGCTTGTGATATCAGCTGATGGGAAGAGGTGCCTTCTGGGAAGAAAGAAACAGTTTCCTCCCAAAATGTGGTCTTGTCTGGCAGGCTTCATGGAGCCAGGTATCGTATGATTACTCCAACATCATGAATCATATCATGTATATTTAATTGTTGACATGTGATACATGACATATTTGTTGTAATATCTTAATTTGTCTGATAGGTGTATAATCCAACATGATAACACACAAAAACAAGTTTGTAGAAGCATACTGCAGTGAAGATTTTATAATCTTATTTGTTTTAAATTTAGCTAAATATTATTTACAAAATAAGTATATATTTACTTTACCCTTTATACATTAATTAATTAAATTTTGTAAGAATATGGCATTTAATAATGGTATATATATCTAGATCTGTAACTGCCCATCTAAATATGCATTTGAGTTTCTTTTCAAGAGATTCCCTTCTTCTTTTTAAGATCCCATATTACTTTCATTTTGTAAATCAGGTGAAACGATAGAGACACGGTCAGGCGTGAAGTGGAGGAGGAGAGTGGTGTAAAAGTAGGTGTGTTGACTACCACTCTAGTCAACCGTGGCCATTCCCTGCTTCACTGATGCTTGGAACTATAGCATACGCTAAAACAGAGGATATAAAAGTTAGTATAAAAGGATTTATAGAGTGCAAATCAATTAATTGAATTGCGAGACTATCAAAAGTTACTGGTGTACATGTTTTCACTTTTTTTTTTACTTTATGAATGTATATCAAAATATTTTGATTACACTCTTGAAAATCAATATTTTAAATATCAGGAATATGCCAAAAGGAGTTGAAAGTTTTTGTAAGGGTGGGGCAAACTTTTAACCTAGTGCTTCCAAGTTTGTTTGGTTTTTTTGCAGCCCCCTCAAGTTCAAGATAAGGATTTTGACCATACTACTGTATATTTATTTGTTAAGATATTAAAAAAACAAACAAAACCTTTATATTGTAGGTAGATGAAGATGAAATGGAGGATGCTCAGTGGTTTAGGAGACCAGAAGTTGTCCAGATGTTGACACATAAACCCCCTCAATTTATTTTCCCCCCAGAGCAGGCCATAGCTCACCAGATCTTTAAATCCTGGGTCAAAAACAGGGCCAGCTCAATCTTAGGGAACCCTTTAGGAGTTCCTTACATTTAAAATCTAAATCCTTATATACAGATAACAGAGTCATATTCAGATAGAGAAACATGTACCTCTTATTTATACATAATTAATTAATGTTTTTATTATTGTAAAATTTTTTTTTTTTTTTTCTTTTTTTCTGTGATTTTAAATATGAGCCAATCTCATTAAAAAGTTTTTAAAAATTTATAAACTTTGTTTTGATATCAAGATAAAGGAACAGTGAATAGCTGCGCTGTACAATGCACATACATACATGTATAATGTAAATGTTTATGCAAAAATGAATTGCAAATATATGGATAGTAAAAGTATGTTAATTTCATGTATAGCTGTGCTCATTCTTTACCTTACCTACTGATAATTTTTCTAGAATAATTCTAAATTTAAATTTATATACCATTACATGTTCTTAGACAAAAAATCAACACGCATTACCAGGGGTTTGTAAAAGCTATCAAATTTTAAAATTTTGCCTTATTCAAAGAAAAATATACCAAAATAACGAAACATAAATTCCATTTTTTTTTCCCATCAAAAATTGTTTTAAAAGAGGTGTACACATCCATATATAGACATTAAAAATATTGCACACAGGTCCTTCATTTAGTGGAACTCCAGGGAAGGATCCAATAAAGTTCAAACTATGTTGCGTATGACCATAAAGCTATATAAATTATGTGTTTGGCATATCTGAAAAAAAAAATTATACAGATTGAGTGTAGATATAATTAGGGAGCCAGTCAAAGCGCCCCCTAAAAAAACCGTCCCGGTCAAACATCCCCTTTTTTTTGGTCGAGTCCCCTGCCCCTGATTTCGGCACATCGATTTACCCAAATGGAATATAAAATGGAATATTATCATATTTTATTACTTATTTAAAATGATGAAAATAAATCATGTAAATGATGTTACAGTTACAAATGGAGTTTTTAATTAATTATTAATTTCTGATATTGTATTTTGAGACATGAATTGTTATTGATATTATTAATTATTAATTTCTGATATTGTATTTTGAGACATGAATTATTTATTTTTGATTGTATGTTATACATACATTTAAATACATCGGCAAAATTATTAATTATACATGTATATATCGGCAACCCCCCCCCCCCCACTCCGTTCCTACGGCCATGGAAACTATACTTCAGTTTTATATAAAATTATGTGCAAGAGTTATTACAAATAGAAGAGATTCGTATTTTTTTAAAATACAATTTAAGAAAATAATAATATTAAACATTCTCTTTTTGTATTTAAGTTCATTATTTCAGTATTTTAAATAAGTAACAACTTAGAATGCGATAATATATAATATATATATTTCATATTCCATTTGGGTCCATTTGATTTCCGGGTAAAACACACGCCCCCTGATTTTAGTCAAAGCGTCCCCTAACATATTTTATATAAAAAATACTGCCCCTAAATATAGGTCAAAGCGTCCCCAGATTTTGGTCTAAAGCGTCCCTTACTTATTTTTATAGAAAAAATACAGCCTCCAAATACTTTTCAAAGCGTCCCCTATTATTGTCAAAGCGCCCCCTCATATATTTTTTGAAACCGTCTCCTGGTTTTGGTCAAAATGCCCCTTGATTTTGGTCAAAGGGCCATTGACTATGTCTATTATTTAAATGTGATGTTGGAAAATTAATTGATTATATTGTTTTAATTTTTTTAAATTGTTGAAAAGCGATGTGATTTAAATTTGGGTAATTTACAGAGAAGTCCTTAAACTTTCAACACACCACCAAGTGGAGAATCAGCCTGGTTAGTAAATGACACATTTACTACACATTTTCGGGTCCAAAGACAAAGTATTAGCTTGAAAGATTCCTCTGTTGAGAGGCGTAGTTTGCTATAATCTGGTATACTATAGTGGAAGTACATGATAACAAATATCTACAAAGGATCAAGGGTATTGTGGATTAGTATTTGTTATTGCTGAATTGCTCAAGAAAATGTAAGCACAAAGGGTGACTGGACATTGGGCTAGAAAACTTTTTTTTATTTAATTTAATTTCTTTAAAACATCAAATTTCTTTAAAATTTGATTTTTTTAATTTTTAATTTCTTTAAATCATCAAATTTCTTTTAAAAATCCCATTTAAACAATATGCATTTATATGCATTGAGGGCAACATGCGTTTTGTCGGACCCAAGAACCAAACTATCTGCCTGAGACTAAAGAATGAAAATAAGATTTAGCTCCGCCCATTCTGTAACGTAAGCAGTCCAACACCTCACTCAGGGGTCCAACATCGATTTTTTTATGCCTGCTCAGCAAAACATTAGAGATCTTTGACCTTTTTCGTATAGGTTTGTATAGGAACAGATTTTTAAAGGTATAACAACCTAAACCCTTTTATGAGCATGATTTATAATCATAATTAAGGACAGTTGATACAAACAAACTTTAGTCATACAAAATGAAAACAACAACCGAGTCATGTTTGAATGGTAAAATGAACAAGTTGAATCGCGTAGATTTCAAATTTTTATTCAAATTTACACAAAATGGAATTTGAAGTGAAAAATATTTTTATAGATTATGTAACGTGCGGATGCGCTAACTGGACTGTCTTCAACAAGTCAAGAACTCCATTGAAAGTTTATAAATTTATTTTACAGGACACAGAAACAAAACAATACTGTTCAACCTTTCACAAAATCTGGTGTTTCACAAACTCATAAAAGCCTCTATAACTGGAGTCTTATCAGTAGTAGTAGTATCTTTATTTGCGTATACATTCCATAAATTGCCACATATAACATTACTTTATATATATACATTGGTAAACAGGTGTCACACAGGTGCTATTACAAATATATAGAAAACAGAAAGAAAAAAATGAGTAGCAATGCAGGTGTCTTTTGTAGTATTAATGCTGCTGAATGGTAGCGTTTTCCCTCTTTTTAAAACATTCATACATAAATTTACCAAGTTTTTTACGTATACTTTCAGAATTGGAATTAAGTAATTCAATAAATTTTGCCATACTAGGTCTTGCATGATAATATTTTTTAATATATTTTTCTCTTAACAGTATAAAAGTTACATATTAAAACAAAATGATATTCGTCTTCTATTTCTTTTCGATGTACAAATATGCATTTCCTTTCACTTGTTGGACATTTTTTATCATATCTACCAGATTCAATGCGTAGACAATGAGAAGATAATCTGAATTAGTTAATGCTTTTCTGTGTTTTTCATAATATATACAATTAAGATATTCAGCCTGTTGTATAGAAGGGTTTAAATATTTAAACAATTTAAGAGGATGAGCTTTTTCTATGTCTACTTAAGTTTTTGGAAAAAACAATCAGTTTGTCTTTGTTCAAAATACATATAAAAAACATTTTCATTTACAGACTCAGGGAAATACCACCATCTCCAAAGCCATGAGACAAAAGTATCTCTCACAAAAACAATCCAGTTTGTAGCCATATTTTTAAAATCATAATTATAAATTGATCTTATTAGACAGTTTTCTGATCTAGTTTTTTTAAACCAATATTTAATAATGCGAAATGTTCTTTTAGTATTAACGGTTTTCTTCCTAATTCACCATTAACAGCCGGGGTGCATGTTGAAGTTTTAACTCCCAGTAGTCTTTTACCAAAAGTAATTAAATATTGCATGTGCAAGTCAAACTCTCTTACACCTATTAAAATCCTAAGTTTAATCATAAACTGGTAATGAACCAGTAATCGTAAAAAATCTACACCAGTAATATACTGGTAAATAAATATTATTCAATCTCTGAATAAAGTTTTCCCCCACACCACTTAATACTATCAAATTATTTAACCCAAAGAACTAAATTAAAACACCAACCTTGATACAGTGGTGTAATCTGCTGTCTCTACGCTGCAACTCTCGTTCTTACTATTTATACGTCATGAAATACTACTAAATTGACGTAACATACGATAACCAATCAGAAAAATCGCGCACCTGTTCATCAACCAATCACAGGCGATACACGATAACCTTATTCCCACGACAACAAAAAGTTGTGTACTTGTTCCACCATAAAATAGAAACAAGTAAAATATTATTTGATAAAAATGCATTATGGGGAAAACCCCACTTCCGGAATTAACAAACCATGCGGCGAAAAAAGAAAACGAGAAAACATACCAGGTAACAATTTACCGAATAATCGCTAAACAAACACCGTTTTAACTATGTGATTATGTATACAATATAGGATGCTATAGATAACAATTAATTTAACATCATAACAACATTAAATCACAATGTACAAAAAAATGTATTCAAGTAAATACGGTTAAAACTTCATGATTGCAATAATCGCTGTCACTACATTTGTCACATTTTATTAGGATGTCTGCAGACAGGTAAAATTTTTAAAATCACAGAAGGTTTACAATTTCTTAATATTCTGGAAAATAAAAAAAATTCAAAGGGTTAGGTTCACTTTATGCAAATATTAAAATATAAAATGGCCCTTTCCTAATATCAACTAAGAAACTATCGCTCGTTCCCATTTCATATATATCAAAATAAAGTAAAGACTTTAGTGTTTTCATTCCCTATAATAAAATGTCTTTATGAGAATCTAAGTATTGGAAACAGGCTTTAAGAAAATGCAATGTTCTTGAATTTTGCAAAAAACAGACGTATTTGATTACCTTCAGCAAGGGGTTAAAATACAAGCACAGTCTATGACATGTAAAACGTTGCTTTATTCGTAATCTTGTGATGTATATTCAAAATCTTGTGATGTATGTTCAAAATCTTGTGATGTATATTCAAAATCATGTGATGCACAGTAAAATCTTGTGATTTATGTGCAATATCTTGATATTCAAAATCTTGTGATGTATATTCATTATCATGTGATGTATGTTCAAAATATTGTTAGGTATATTATATTCGAAAATCGTGCGATGTATATATGGAAGGGAATTACCGCCAAAAGTCTATGTATCTTGCTTTAATTCTTATTCTACCTACTTCTTTATGCTTTGTTATTGTTGTAATTATATGTCACTTTATTGTTTTCATATTCGTTTTTATTACATTTCACTTTGACTTTTATCCTTCTTCATAATGCCCTTACTTCTATGTTGCTTTATTCTTGTAAATTCATTTTACTTTCTTTTAAATTGGTACAGTTTCTGAAATGATTATCTCTATTACGAACGTGAATTCAATCACACAAAGAATGAAGCATATTCAATGAAGACGAATACAGTTGTCAAATTTTAGTGCCGCATTATAACGCTAGGTGGCAGGGGTGTTCGCTCGAGTGTTGGTAAAACTAGGTACGCAAACCCAGGCCGGGGTTATTCGAGATTTTTCAATTTTCTGCCTTAATACTTTATCAATCGAACTTCTGAAGACCGGATCCATCACCCGATCCAATGATTGAAACTCCATATTTATTTTCTCGGGGAACACAGGAATAGCGGCCTCTTTTTTCAGACATAACTTTATATACTTTAAATACTGAATATGTTCATTGAAAGGCCGACCCACTTTTTTAAGGGTAAGGGTAATAAGGTTAATTAGTATAGTAGGGAGAAAATTTAAATTTGATATTATAGAAGAAGTTGAATCTAACCCAAAACCCACCCCGCCCCCGAAATAGGATTTCATTGGCGTCGGAAGCAAAGTGAAAGTTGGGGGTGGGGGGGCAAAGTGTAAGAAATATTTTTAGACCTTCAAAAAAAAGTTGACAAGCAAAAAAAAAAAAAGAAATGTCCACTGTCCAAACACGAAAATACTATTTGGGGGGGGGGGGGGGTGTTCGTATTTTAAAGTGTCAATTTCTTTTCAAAACACCACCGTTTTCCCCATTTTAAATCTATACTGCATGGAAAGTTGAGGGGGGGGGCGCTAAACCTACGCAGCAATGTTCAATGTCTATACTAAGTCTATCTTTGGAAAAAAAGTGGGGCTAAGCCCCCTCCCCGGTTTCGACGCCTATGTATTTTTAAGTCTGGACAATTTCCTTGTTTTTATTTTATTTTATTTTTTTTTTTTGTTTTTTTGTTTGTCAAGTTGTTTTCAGACGGAAAGCTTAAATTTTTCAAAAACGATTCTAGGTCACCGTCTCTCGCCTGAAAAATATATCTCTATTAAAGTTAATTGAATTCCAGTCAAATTTGACATAAAAATGTTAAATATTTTGATACTAGTTGCCCCTTATAAATTGAGTTGTTCTTCATGACCTTCCACTGAACTGAACTTTATTTCACGACAGATGTGATTCTATGGACGGGGCTTTGCAAAGGAGTGAGGAGTTTTATGGGTAGGCTAAGTCGGAACCAGGCTACACCCCAGGCATACTAAAACTCCCCAGTCTTTTTCTGCTATAATATTTTATATTGAAGTAGCACTTTTCAATTACAGTAAGAAAAGAAATATCTTTAGTACGCACCGTATTTTACATCAGCCAGGAGAGCTAAAAAAAACATCTTAAAACTTGAAAATTCTATTTGGTGGTGGTGAGGGTGGGGGGGGGGGGGGGATCGTCACTTTTTTCAATACCAAATTTTACTCATATGCCACTAAGTACATGACTTTTATTATTTAATATAATAAATTGACTATTAAGTACTGCAACAAAAAGTGTAAGGGATGGGCCGTAAATAAGCCTTTCGCTGAACTTTTAGTAGTAGAAAGTATGTTACGTTTTAGGAAAATGTTTCGTGGCCACCCTCCCCTCTACCGGTGAAACTTACCCCATAGGAGGTCTTACAGACGGAAGTCAGTATATTTATTGAGACTTAGGGGTGTGATAATGATTGTACATTGTATAACGTCCCTTTAAATTCGAGAAGTTTGAACTCAAATGGAGAAGCCACCTCTTGCCGGTGGAAAGCTACAAATTTGTCCTATATACTCGGCACTTATAGCCATTGAGCAATCGTAACTACTGAGCCATTCAGCAGTGAGGGATCTTTTTTCGTGCCAGCACCTACTGCGATACGCCGGGACCTCGGATAATACGGTCTAGATCTGATCCGAAGGACCGAACTCAACTCCACTTCCCATAGTGGTATTGATCGACTCCTTACTACTGTGTTTCTTGACTCTAGAGCAGACGCCGTAACCACAATGCCACGCGGGCGACTGCACCTTGGGGGTGGGGTGGAGGGGGCTGCATCCGGGGGGGGGGAAAGGAAGTCATTTTCCATTCGTACTCGTGGATATTATCTATGTTTAACTAAATGGTTAAAATGATTTAATTATTAACCACCATTAAAATGATATCATTTAAACATTTATTCATACAGGACGGATAAGTTTTCTTCAAAAACTGAAAGTATATAAACATTGTTTTACGATTAAAAAACTATTCGGGGGAGGGGTTGCTATGAAGGGGGACGAATTGCTTTATACAGCTAGATTTCCCACGGAAGACTAGCTATATATTGAAACTTCCCCCTGGGAAGTCTCACATGTATTGTCTTTCGAAGGAAGCACCACTATGTAGTCAGTCTTCCAGGGGAAATCTTACCATCTTCCGAGGGAATGGCATTATCGGGTACATACCTGAACTTATAACAAACATCATTTGAAAATTTAAGTTCGATTGATAAATTATTAAGGCAGAAAATTGAAAAAACTCGAATAACCCCGGCCCGGGTTTGCTTACCTAGTTTTACCAACACTCGTAGCGAACACCCCTGCCACCTAGCGTTATAATGCGGCACTAAATTTTGACAACTGTATTCGTCTTCATTGAATATGCTTCATTCTTTGTGTGATTGAATTCACGTTCGTAATAGAGATAATCGTTTCAGAAACACTACCAATTTAAAAGAAAGTAAAAATGAATTTACAAGAATAAAGCAACATAGAAGTAAGGGCAAAATGAAGAAGGATAAAAGTCAAAGTGAAATGTAATAAAGACGAATATGAAAACAATAAAGTGACATATAATTACAATAATAACAAAGCATAAAGAAGTAGGCAGAATAAGAATAAAAGCAAGATACATAGACTTTTGGCGGTAATTCCCTTCCATATGTATATGCAAAATTTTGTGATGTATTTGAAATCTTGTGATGTATATGTAAAATCTTGTGATGTATGTCCAAAATCTTGTTATGTATGTTCTATAAATCTTGAAATGTACGTATATGCAATAATTACATTGTGGGTAATACTCGATTTATCTCGATAACCTTTGTAAGGCCTTTTTAAATGGATCTAAAAAGTGAAAGTAGAACTAGACCAGAACGCTGTGAAAAGGAGAGTCGATGATTAAGGAATTCAATGACTATTTATTACAGGGTACCTGTAAAGTGCGAAACGAAGTAGAAACGAAACGAAACGAACTGAAACGAAACGAAATCTGCCGAAACCAAACGAAATCTACCGAACGAAAAAACCTACCGAAACGAAACGAAATCAAGACGAAACGAAATCAAAACGAAACCTGCCGAAACGAAACGAAACAAAACTATCAAAATATTTTTTTTTTAATTAAGGTACATGTATATAATTCTTTATATGTGTAACTGCATGTGGACTTTTATTTTACTTCAAATAAAATTTTTAAAAATAGTTCAAGCACTTGTTAATATAAAATTTAATTTAATTACCGATTATGCACCCTTCTCAATTAATGATGATTAATGTTGCCAGCTGCAAATATACACGAGCGTACTATTCACGTATAATTTCAATAATTTTTATATCTTAGTCTTTTTTTCAGTCTTTATTTATCTAGATACAACATATCTATCAAAATTGATGTGTTACATGTAAAGGCTCGTTTATGTACGGGTCGAAATAAAGTCAACGTACTGTTGTATTGCGAATGTCTTATAACAGGGGATAAATCAGAGACTTAGAGTATTTAGTATTCCATTCCAAGGTGTCTGGTTTTTCCGTTCAATTATACATGTAACTCCAACCGGAATCTTGTGTATCCTTTCTACGTACATACGGTCATATTTTTATCGTGGTAATTTTCGAGAAAGAAATGAGTGGTTTATTATTATATATACTGTAGACGTACTTTTCTGCGGAATCTCAATTTCTGTTTAATCCGCGGGTAGAAAAGTACGCGGATTTCATAGACTGTCATTATATGCCTTACATTTTCATTAAGTACGTCTTAGAAATTTTCGCGGAAAATTTGTGACCGCGTACATAGCGTTAATTAATACCACGCGGAAAAAAAGGAACCTCCTTATATATATTTATATATACCGATATATATTTTTTAACAAAATACTGAAATATCAACTTCAAATACTATAGTATTTCAAAAGGTGAAACTGTGTTTACCTACGTACAGTCTGTATATATAGTAAGTAAGTAAGTAAATTATTTATTATAGTGACATGTGTATTGTTACAGTAATACAATATATTTTACAACAATAAGCTTAGTTTCTTACACCCGGCCCAAAGGACCTATATGTCACTGTAAATATTTTAACAATTTATATATACAAAGACACATATTGAAAATGAATGATACTAGAATGTTCTTGTTGTAAAGTTCTGGTGAGTTTTAAAAGCATCATGCAAATATAAAGTTTGCAGAGTGTCTGGGAAATTTACATAAAATTTCTAAAAATCTGAGTGTGAGTGCGGTTAAACCCAATCCATTTAAACCCATGCTCTGTTAGTCTATACCATCTTCATTAACTAAATGTGTTTCGTTCGACCCAACAATACTTTATTATTTCAGTTCTTAATTGTTCATTTGATCTTGTCCATCTTGCAAAGTAATTGCTGCGAACAACAGATTGGCATGTATGATTCTTGTAATGTTCCTGCAAACATTTTAGTTACAAGTATAGATGTTCATGTTTGTTATTGATTAAAAGTTTGATTCAGTCAATCTCATATAGCAACTACTATGCATACGACCAATATTTACAACAACACCAAAAAATTACCGAAATTTGAAGCATACTACATGTAATATACATCAAATTTATATTTTATAAAAATTTTAACCATTGTTTCCGATTTCGTTTTAAATCTGCTGTCATTGTTTGCCTCGTCTGTTGTACACGACAGCCAAAATAACTTGACTAAAAAAAAATCAAGCGCTTGTTAATTTAATAGGTCTCGGTCATAGCGAAAAACAACTTTGCCGCCTGTCGTCCCAGTTGCCGGTAATAGAGTGTGAAAAAGCCGCCAATAAATTTACCTGTAAAAATATCTAGATAAAGGATATCTATAATGTGTGATTTGATATTGGCTTTATCCAACGAGTTGAAATGGTGTATATATTCGCGAGGCTTGTCGAGCGAATACTGTAAACCAACTTTTATTCGCCTGCGAGAAATTTTCGCGAAGTTCGCGAGAGCCTCGTCATAGCAAATTTTTCTTGCCGCAAACCAGTCCTTAATTAAAGTCGCTGTTTCTATTAAGAAAAGATCCGAGAAAGGCTTGTGTTGTGAAAATTAATCGTCGCTAACTAGTTAATTTACCCCCAGCAAATCGCGAAATAAAGTTCACAGTATACACCATTTCAATGAGTTGGATAACTAAAGCCCAAATCACACAATTATAGACTGATGTTCTATTTATCTCATACGACTTTCGTTTTTACAAAACTTTGAGACTTCCCCTGTAAAACTACTTGAATGATTTTTATACAAATGAACCTTTGATGTTGACATACCTCAAAAGGAAGTACGTGTAGGTCGTCTTCAAAATATAAAAATTTTGCCATATGCGTCTTTGAAAACATTATGTGACAATCGCCGGAGCTTTACATAAAGCGAACTTCTGACTAAAAAGTTGTAAGGACCTGATGGATCATGAAAATTAACTATTTGTACAGTACCAGTACAAAACGTGCTAGGCTACTTGTAGATTCATTGTTGATCCATGGTAAATGTACACCTTCATTACTAGGTAGGCATACATGTACGTAGTATAATGTAAGAAAGCATTTTTGAAGATGTTAAAGGAATCTGATAAGAACAACTTAATACTACTAGTCTTTACTTTCTCTGAATATGATTTAAAAGAGGGGGGAAGGGGGGGGGTTAACATCTGCTTCAAGTAGCCAGTCCAGCTCCTGTACCTTTATAAAATAAGATACTTCTTTGACATATACGAGTCTTTTTCTTGCTTTTAACGACATTATTGCTCGTTATCATTGTTTTTCTAAGGACAAGGATTTTTACAAATAAAAGTTTTAATAAAATAATATCTTGAAGCGAGGGATTGTGTCAAAACACAGAAAGATAAAACGTACGCTCAACTAAGACCTCGGTTCCCCGCAAATAGTTCGTCATTTTGCGTAGTAATAAAACATTTTAGGAACTCTTCAGGCGTTAAAGGTGTCACAAAGTAAATTTAAAAAATTTATTTAAAAATGTAACAGAATTTAATTTTATAAAAAGAATTATTTTCAATGCTTATTTTTAACATATGCTTAAATTCATTTATCTAGCAATAAATGTTTAGACAGCAAAAAGGAATTTGTCACTCAATATTTTTTTTTAAGAAATTGGTGTCAATCCTCTACCTCAAAGAGAGTACGACTTTGTGATAATTGCGTAAATGTGTTACATGTAATTGAAGTTTGAGAGAGTTAGTTTTAGATCCGCCGTGCACTATCCCAGACGTGAACATTAGATGTACTGGACATTCCGTCATCAAGAAAATACAGTTTTTACTCTGGACTATTCCGAGTTACCAAAACGTTTGTGTGTGTGCCCGTGTGTTAGAGTTACAACCTGTTTTTGTTTTATGTGACCACTTGATTTAAGAACTTCTTCATTCATATTTCGTACATTATCTTGTAATAAATTTTCATCACAAGTTCACTTGTGTTAAATGCACAAAAGTAAATTCATCGATATCATATAATAGACATTTTTCTTTGTCTTACACTAAAATGATCACATTAATAACTTTATACAGATCTTCTTTCTATATATATATATATATATATATATATATATATATATATATATATATATATATATATATATATAACAGAAACGTGAAAGTAATTACATGTAGGGGGACCAGAGGTATCCATATATTATACATCATTGGAGGGATCATTGGTCACCTTACATTTTAATACATTTTAAATTAATAGGAGGACCATAGGTAACCTTTTATTGCACTTCATTGGGGGGGGTCATATATTGTACATCAATAGGGAGACCAGAGGACACCTTACATTGTACATCAGTAGGGGGACAAGAAGATACCTAATATTGTTCATAGAAGGGGGACCAGAGGAAACCTTTAGTAATATTGTACATAGTAGGGGGACCAGAGATCATCTTACATTGTACTGTACGTCAGTGGGGGGGGGGGGGGTGCTACTGGTCACCAGATTCTATATCAGTAGGGGGACCAGAGATCACCTTATATTGTACATCAGTAGGGAGGGGGCTGAGGTCACCATATATTGTACATAGTAGGGGGACCAGAGGTCACTTTATATTATACATCAGTAGAGGGGGACCAGAGGTCAACTATATTTAACATCATAAGGGGGACCAAAGATCACGTTATTTTGTACATCATTAGGTATGTATAACTTTAAAAATCATCATAAGGGGGGGGGGGGGGGGCAGAGGACACCTTTTTCCAGCTCACCTCAGCCCAAGGCTCAAGTGAGCTTTTCTGATCACATTTTGTCCGGCGTCCGTCTGTCCGTCCGTCTGTCTGTAAACTTTTCACATTTTCGACTTCTTCTCAAGAACCGCTGGTCAATTTCAACCAAACTTGCCACAAAGTATCCTTGGGTGAAGGGGATTCAAGTTTGTTCAAATGAAGGGCCACGCCCTTATTCAAGGGGAGATAATTGGGAATTAATGAAAATTTAGTGGTATATTTTAAAATCTTCTTCTCAAGAACCACTGTGCCAGGAAAGATGAAACTTATGGGGAAACATCCTCAGGTAGTGTAGATTCAAGTTTGTTCAAATCATGACCCCCGGGGTAGGGCGGGGCCAAAATGGCCGACCAAAGTTTTACATAGAAATATATAGGAAAATTCTTTAAAAATCTTCTTCTCAAGAATGACAAAGCCATAATTCATCATATTTATATGGGAGCATGCTCATGTAGTGTAGATTCAAGTTTGTTCAAATCATGACCCCCCGGGTAAGGGCGGGGCCAAAATGGCCGACCAAACTTTTACATAGAAATATATAGGAAAATTCTTTAAAAATCTTCTTCTCAAGAATGACAAAGCCATAATTCATCATATTTATATGGAAGCATGCTCAGGTAGTGTAGATTCAAATTTGTTCAAATCATGACCCCCGGGGGTAGGGCGGGGCCAAAATGGCCGACCAAAGTTTTACATAGAAATATATAGGAAAATTCTTTAAAAATCTTCTTCTCAAGAATGACAAAGCCATTATTCATCATATTTATATGGAAGCATGTTCAGGTAGTGTAGATTCAAGTTTGTTCAAATCATGACCCCCCCCGGTAGAGCGGGGCCAAAATGGCCGACCAAAGTTTTACATAGAAATATATAGGAAAATTCTTTAAAAATCTTCTTCTCAAGAATGACAAAGCCATAATTCATCATATTTATATGGAAGCATGCTCAGGTAGTGTAGATTCAAGTTTGTTCAAATCGTGACCCCCCTGGGGGTAGGGCGGGGCCAAAATGGCCGACCAATGTTTTACATAGAAATATATAGGAAAATTCTTTAAAAATCTTCTTCTCAAGAATGACAAAGCCATTATTCATCATATTTATATGGAAGCATGTTCAGGTAGTGTAGATTCAAGTTTGTTCAAATCATGACCCCCGGGGGGTAGGGCGGGGCCAAAATGGCCGACCAAAGTTTTACATAGAAATATATAGGAAAATTCTTTAAAAATCTTCTTCTCAATCATTTTCTAAAAAATAGCAAATCCATGATTGGTCATGGGACTACTTTTGGATTTAAACTTTACAATAAAAAGCCATTTTATACTAGTCCTACCCTTGTGCTCCTCAGGCTAGCTATGTTGGCCCATGGTCTCTCCGGATCGTACATCTATAGGGGAACCAAACTATACCCTTATATTGAACATCAGAAGGAAGGACCAGAATTCACCTTATATTTGTTGTCCAATAGGGGAACAGAGGTCACCTTATATTGTACATCAGAAGGGAGACCAGGAGTCACCTTATATTTTACATCAGTAGGGAACAGAGTTTACATATATTATTCATCAGTAGGAGGACAAGAGGTCACATTATATTGTACATAGTAGGGGGACCAGAGATAATTTTATATCATACATCAGAAGGAGGATCCCGATTTAACTTTTGTTGGTACATAATAAGGGGGGGGCAGAGGACACCTTTTATTGGACATCAGTATGGTGACCAGAGATTACTTTATATTGGATATCATTAGGGGGACCAGAGGTAACCTTTATTTTTCATCAGAAGGGGGACAAGAGGCAACCTTATATTTTACATCAGAAGGGGGACCAGAGGTAACCTTATATTTTACATCAGAAGGGGGATTACAGAGGTCACCTTATATTTTACATCAGTAGGGGAACAGAGGTTACCATATATTATTCATCAGTAGGGGGACCAGAGGTCACCATATATTGAATAGCGGGACCAGAGATAATTTTTTATTGTATATCATAAGGAGGACCAGAAGTCACCTTATATTGTACATAAGAAGGGGGACCCCAGGTTACCTTATCTTGTACACAATTAAGGGGACTATAGAGGTTACCTTATATTGTACATCAGTAGGGGGACCAGAGGTCAACTTATATTGTACATCATAAGGGGAATCAAAGATCACGTTATTTTGTACATCATTAGGGGGGCCAGAGGTCACCTTATATTTACCATTAGTAGGAGGACCAGAGGTCACCTTATATTGTAAATCAATAGGGGGACCAGAGGTCACCTTATTGTACATCAGTAAGGGGACCATAGGTCACCTTAAATTTTAAATCAGTTGGGGGACCAGATGTCACCTTATATTGTACATCAGTAGGGGAACCATAGGTCACCTTAAATTTTAAATCAGTAGGGGGACCAGAGGTCACCTTATATTGTACATCAGTAGGCAGATCACCTTATATTGTACATCAATAAGGAGACCAGAGGTCAACTTATATTGTACATCAGAAGGGAGGCCAGAGATCACCTTATATTTCACATCAGTAGGGGGACCAGAGGTCACCTTAAATTGTACATCAGTAGGCAGATCAGAGGTCACCTTATATTGTACATCAATAGGGGGACTAGCAGTCACCTTATATTGTACATCAATAGGGGGACCAGAGGTCTCCTTATATTGTACATCAGAAGGGGGACCAGAGGTAACCTTATATTTTACATCTGTAGGTGGACAAGAGGTCACCTTAAATTGTACATCAGTAGGCAGATCAGAGGTCACCTTATATTGTACATCAATAGGGGGACTAGCAGTCACCTTATATTGTACGTCAATAGGGGGACCAGATGTCTCCTTATATTGTACATCAGAAGGGGGACCAGAGGTAACCTTATATTTTACATCAGTAGGTGGACAAGAGGTCACCTTAAATTGTACATCAGTAGGCAGATCAGAGGTCTCCTTATATTGTACATAGTAGGGGGACTAGAAGTCACCTTATATTGCACATCAATAGGGTGACCAGAGGTCTCATTATATTGTACATCAGAAGGCGGACTAGAGGTTACCTTACATTGTACATAATTAGGGGGCCATAGGTTACCTTATGTGTACATAATCAGGGGGACCAGAGGTCACCTTATATTGAACAACATTAGAGGAACCAGAGGTCACCTTAAGTATAAGTCACATCCAACGATGGGGTATACAATGAGAAACCGATGCGTTTTTTGATGAAAATGGCATGGTTGCCGGCCGGGCACCACTAGTGATCGGATGGTGACTGAGTCTTTTTTGCGAATCGGTGGGGTCATCGGAAGGAAATAATTCGTAATTAAAATTGAGCGATGTCTCCAAGGATGCCCCACATCACTCCTCGTCAGCTACCAATCATTAACACATCTCTTAAGGATCGGCCGATGTATGGTCGAGCATCATCCAATATCCGTTGAATCTGAGGTCATCAGGGGGTTGAGTGGTGGGCAACACAAAACGACCGATCGTCGGTCGATGTTCGACCAAACATTGGCCTGTAGTCGACCGATGTACGAACAATGTTCACCAATGTATGAGCGATGTAATTTACATCGGCCGATTATCCTAGAACATCGTTTTATGATTAGCAACCATCGCTGGTCCTTTGTAAGTCCGGCCCGGCAACCACGCCATTTTTCTCATAAAACGCATTGGTTGTCCATCGTATACCCCATCGCTGGATAATGTGACTGATACTTTAAGGACTACTTGGCCGATGTGGACCGATGTTGAGGCATCGTTTACACCACGGATTTCCACCGATTACCACCGGTCTACGGCTACCGGCCGAGAAATGTGACCTAGGCATTATACTGTAAATCAAGTAGGGGACCAGAGGTCAACTTATATTGTACATCAGTAGAGGGACTAGAGGTCACCTTATATTGTACATCTGTAGGGAGACCAGAGGTCACCTTATTTTGTACATCAGGAGGGGACCAGATGTCACCTTCTATTGTACATAGGTAGGGGGACCCGAGGTTATCTTATTGTGTACATCATTAGGGGGACCAAAACTCACCTTATATTGTACATCAGAAGGGGGTCCAAAGGTCACCTTAAATTTTTACATCAGTAGAGGGAGCAGAGGTCACCTTATATTGAACATCATTAGGGGACCAGAGGTCACCTTATATTGTACATCATTAAAACTAATGATCACACTACATGTATTTGAACAACAATGAAGAAACCGGAGACCCGTTATATTTTACATCAATAAAAAGACCAGAGGTCACCTTATATTGTAAGTCAACAGGGAGACCAAAAGACATCTAATATTTTACATAAATATGGAGACCAAAGGAATCCTTATTTGGTCACCTGAATCTACTCATCTGAATTATTGCTATCTGTTTTTTTTCTGGCGTCGTGCATTGTGCATTGGGCGTTAATATTTGAACATTTTCAGCTTCTCTGTGCAATACTCTCTGGGACCAGCAGGTTGGGCGAAACCACTGCAATTTATGCAATCTTTAGAAAGCTACTTTACTCATTGACATCAAGCCGTCAAGCTGTTGGCATTGACTCCTACCCAAAATGTGAAATTCATTGTCCCAGGGTCAGGGGCCCTGGGGTTAGGACGTGGCTGTAAAAATTATATAGTGAAATGCATTTATTCTTTAAAAATCATTTTCTCTGCTCTGGGATATTAAACAAACTTACTATATGCATAGTTATGATGAGGAAGGGTGTCTTCTCCAGAGTTCTGAAATTCATGACACAAGGGTCAGGGGTTCTGGTGTTTCGGTAGGGCTATATAAGTTACATAGTTAAAATACATTAATTCTTTTTTAGAAAATCTTCACTGCTCCTGGCTATTAATTAAACTACATGTAACTACATATAGTAATCGTTAGCAAGGGAGCCCCTTCCACAATTATAGATTTCAAGGCCCCTGCTTTAAATGCAATGTTCTTGTATTGTAAAACTTGGAAATTGCAAGGTCTAAAAGAAAGGTTAATTCACAGCTGACTCAGCCAAGGCTCAAGTGAGCTTTTCTGATCAAAATTTGTCCGTCGTCTCTCGTTGTCGTCGTTGTTGTCGTAAACTTTTCACATTTTCATCTTCTTCTTAAGAACCACTTGGCCGATTTCAACCAAACTTGGCACAAAGTATCCTTGGGTAAAAGGAATTCAAGTTTGTTCAAATGAAGGGCCACGCCCTTTTCCAAGGGAGATAATCATAAATTTGTTAAAAATTAATGGCAATTTTAAAAATCTTCTTCTCCAGAACCGATGGGCCAGGAAAGATGAAACTCATGTGGAATCATCCTCAGGTAGTGTAGATTCAAATTTGTTCAAATCATGACCCCCGGGCAAGGCGGCTGAAACGGCCGACCCAAGCTTTTACAAAGGAATATATAGGGAAAACCTTTTAAAATCTTCTTCTCAAGAACCACTGGGCCAGGAAAGATGAAACTTATGTGGAATCATCCTCAGTTAGTGTAGATTCAAGTTTGTTCAAATCATGACCCCCGGGGCAAGGGTGGGGCCAAAATGGCCGACCCTAGTTTTACATAGGAATATATAGGAAAAATCTTTAAAAAAATCTTCTTCTCAAGAACCACTGATACAGGAAAGATGAAACTCATGTGGAATCATCCTCAGTTAGTGTAGATTCAATTTTGTTCAAATAATGACCCCCGGGGCAAGGGCGGGCCAAAATGGCCGACCCAAGTTTTACATAGGAATATATAGGAAAAATCTTTAAAAATCTTCTCCTCCAGAACCACTGGGCCAGGAAAGATGAAACTCATGTGGAATCATCCTCAGGTAGTGTAGATTCAAGTTTGTTCAAATCATGACCCCCGGGCAAGGGTGGGGCAAAATGGCCAACCCAAAAGTTTCAACATAGGAATATATAGGAAATATCTTTAAAAATCCTTCTGAAGATCCACTGGGCCAGGAAAGATGAAACTCATGTGGAATCATCCTCAGGTAGTGTAGATTCAAGTTTGTTCAAATTATGACCCCCGTGGCTAGGTAGGGGCCAAAATGGCCGACCCAAGTTTTACATAGGGATATATAGGGAAACCTTTTAAAATCTTCTTTTCAAGTACTTCAAAGCTATGATTAGTGAGTATATTTTATATGGAATCATCTCTCAGGTAAGGGCAAGATTCTAGTTTGTTCAAATGATGACCGCCTGGAGGGGGGGGGGAGTAAATTTAAGCCCGATGTGCTCAGGTCAGCGCTGTGGCCCCTGGGCCTCTTGTTAATAAACCTAAAGATGACAATTCATTAACAGTCTTTAAATATGATAAAAACTTATCAGTTGTTGATGAATGTTTTCTTTAGGTGTAACTTTTCAAGTATTGGATGTTTTGTTAGCAATAAAACTAAGCTACTTGAGCAAGGTAGGAAAGCTATGTCCAGTTTACTCAAAAAAGTAAGATATTTGGATTTGCCTTCAGACATTCAACTGAAATTATCTTACAGTATGGTTACACCCGTATTACTTTATGGCTGTGAAGTATGGGAATTTGATAATAACAATGTCATAGAAAGTTTATTTTTACAATTTTACAAAATTTAAATCTACCCCTAATCATGTTTTATATGGTGAATTAGGCAGATACCCAGTAGAAATATTTATTAAGGTTTCGTCAAAGGTCAACATGTTCAAAAATTTATTTTTTCAATAGCCCCAAAACTTTATGAGGTATAAAGATAAAACTTTTATAGTTTATCAATATTTTATTGATTAACAGATAGAAAGTATCAGTTGATAAAAAAAATACTTGGAAAAATATTAATTGAGAAAAATTCTTCTTAAAAATGCATATATTTAAAAAAAAAATACACCAAATTAATTCCATGCTCTTAGTGAAAACCATCATTGCAGAAACAAAATATGTTTATCAATGAAGGGCAAGTTAGACTTGGATAGTCTCTGGAACGTTGTTTTCTGTGTTTATTTTGTCCAAATGTTAAGACTTGAAAGTGAAAGTACATTGCAAATGGCGGATTCTATAGGGGTCTTGTCTTTAGGCATGTCATGCTCTCAATATCAGCCTTTCAGAGACCATTCACGTCCAACTTGCCCTTCAATGATAAACATATATTATTTCTGCAATGGTGGTTTTCACAAAAAGGACAGAATAAAGCAGGTGCATTTTTTTTAATATGCACATTTTCTGATACAATTTTTCTCCAAAAAAAATCTTTTTTAAAAATATTTATCAAGTGATACTTTCTACCTATTAATCAATGAAATATTTATAAACTGTAAACGTTTTGACTTTATACCACACATAGTTTTGGAGCTATTGTAAAAATAATTTTTTAGATATATTGACCTTTGAAGAAACCTTAAGTCCAGAGTTATTAGGTTTTGGCATAGACTTGTTTGTTGTAAACAAGACAAAATATCTTTTCTCTTACTTAAATTGTTATTAAAACTTAGAGAACATGACTTAATGCAGTCTAAGTGGATTAATTATGTTAAAAAAATAATAAATGATTGTGGATTGTCTGAGTTATCATCACTTATGGTTACAACAGTTTTTTCCAAAGAAAATATTGGTGTCAAAATTGGAAAAATAAAGCTAGATTATATAATTGATCAACTTAAACAGAATTGGTATGCCAGTATTTTTGATATGCCAAAAATTTTGAAAATTTTTTGATATATCTACCCACGGATTTGAGAAAAGCTTTATGTAAATTTAGAAAATATGTGAATCACCGATTTCCTATTGAAAAAGGTCGCTTTGGGGGAGTTGACAGAAATGATCGTATTTGTCGTTGTTCCTCTAACAATTTAGGAAATAAATTCCACTACCTTTTAGAATGTGCTTTTTTCAAGAGAGAACGAAGAAAACTTTCAAATATTTTTTATGCTAACCCTAACGTTATCAAATTTCGTTATTAAATTGTAAGGATACTAAAGTAAATTTTTTTTGTCTTTCCAAATTTTGTAAATTTTTTTTTTCAATTATAAATTGATAATTGCAAAACTACTGTGTAAAATGTTTTGATACAAATAATTTTATTTTGTATAAGCAGAGGCCTTCTATACTTTAATGTTTTTAAGTATACATGTGCATTGTAAATAACATTTGTGTTACTCATTCATTCATGCATTCTTGTTTATATGTTAAAATCTTGTATTATTTGTATTCATATACCCCAGTTGGAGACTTTGTCTTAAATAAAAACTTAAAACTAAGCTCATGGGTACCAATGAGGGGCCCGGGTGGCGCTCTAATTAAGCCATACTAAGCATGCTAAGTATATAGTAATCCCCCCCCCCCCGCAAACAAAGTTTGGGGGGGGTGTATATAGGAATCAGCTTGTCCGTCTGTCCGTCCCTATAGCTGTCTGTCTGTGCAAACGTGTCTAGTCCATATATTTCTTACGGAGGAACATTAGAATCTACTATTCCATACAAGATTGTCCATGACCTAAGGGTGTGTCATGACCTTGACCCAAGGTCATTTGGGGAAGTTCAAGGTCACAGGAAGAAAAATTTCATAATTCATGTCCGGTCCATATCTTTCTTATGGAAAAACTTGGTAAGTTCCTATTTCACGCAAAGATTGCTCAAGACCTAAGAGTGTGTCATGACCTTGACACAAAGTCATCTGTGCAAGTTCAAGGTCACTGAAAGAAAGAATAAGTTTATGGAAAAACTTGAATCTACTACCTCACACAGACAGTTTATGACTTGAGGGTGTGTTATGACCTTGAGCCAAGATCGTTTAAGTTCAAGGTCAATGAAAGAAAAATTTCTTAATATGTGCACGGTCCATATATTGTTTATGGATAAACTTGGGTAAGTTCCTATTTCACACAAAGATTCATTATGACCTAAGGGTGTATCATTACCTTGATGCAAGGTTATCTGTGCAAGATCAAGGTGATTGATTGATTAATAGATTGTATGTTGTTTAATGTTCCTCTCGAGAATTTTTCACTCATGTGGAGACGCCACCACTTGCCGGTGGAGGGCTACAAATTTTGTCCTATGCTCGGCACTCAGGGCCTTTGAGCAGTGAGGGATCTTTTTCGTGCCAGCACCTACTGCGACACGGGGCCTCGGTTTATACGGTCTCATCCGAAGGACCGGTCTCCACGTCCCGCAGTGGGATTCGAACCAGTGACGTAATGATTGACTCCGTACTTCGCGACTCTAGAGCAGACACTCTAACCACTGCGTCACGCAGGCGACTGAAAGAAAAAGTTCATAATTCATGTTTTGTACATATCTAGATCTATGGAAAAAACTTGGTAGGTTCCTATTTCACACAAAGATTGCTCAAGACTTAAGAGTGTGTCATGACCTTGACCCAAGGTCATTTGTGCAAGTTTAAGTTTGAGGTCACTGATAGGAAAAACTTCATAATTTGTGCCTGGTGCATATCTTTCTAAAATAACTTGGAAGGTTCCCATTTTACACAAACATTGCTTATGACCTGAGGTTGTGTCATGACTTTGAACCAAGGTCATTTATGCAAGTTCAAAGTCACTGACAGAAATAGGTCAGAACTCGGTTTGGTCGGCATATTTAGTCTATTTTTTTATCAGGCTGCGCCTTCGTTTCATTTATAAAAATATAGTGAGCAATTACATTTGCACTCATTATGTATAAGCATTTCTCTCTTCTCTTTATATCTATAAAATATTTGTGTATTGGCACCTCTGAAAAACCCATCGGGGGGTATTTGTCCCGTTTGGACTGTTCTAGTTATGATGAACAATGATGCTTTTTCAAAAATGCGAATGTTGTAAAGAACATGATGTTCAGATGACCTATAAGACCCATGGGCCTCTTGTCGTGTTCTTATCAGAGAATAATCCCGTTAATGTTCATTTCATCAGTAAAGTCTGGTCCGCCCTTATTTTCTTTGAGATGTCTTTTAGTTAAGACGAGTCTAGAATCGTTGATGCCTTATCTCTACATTCATATAAATTTTACATTATGTCTGGCTTCATAAAAATTGTACAACAATGGGGACCACTGGTCTCCCTATTTTTGTACAATAGAGGTGCCTTAATGATGTATAATATAAGTTGACCTTTGGTACCACTAAAAATAAACATATAAGGTGACCTCTGGTACATTAATGATGTACAAAATAGGGTTACCTGGTCTCGATATTGATGTATACATAAGGTGACATCTACATCTGGTCCCCTACTGGGACAAAGTAGTTGACCTCTGGTCCCCCTACTGATGTTCATAAAAGGTGACTACTGGTCCCACTTCTAACGTACACATAAAATGACCTCTGTTCCCTTATGATGTACAGTATAAGGTGACCTCTGGCTCCTCTAATAATGTTCAATGAAAGGTTACCTCTGGTCCCCCTATTACGTACACATATGTACACATAAGTTCACCTCTGGTCAATCTATTGATGAACAATATAGGTGACCTCTGTCCCTTAATGATGTACAATGTAAGGTGACCTCTGGTCCTTACTGATGTATAGTATAAGGTGACCTCTGGTCCCCCTACTAATTGTACAGTATAAGTTGGTCTCAGAGTCTGGTTCCCTTGATTATGAACATATAAGTGATTTCTAGTCCCCTACTGATGTACAGTATAAGGTGACGTCTGGTCCCCCTACTGATATACATAAACGGTAACTACTCGCCCCCCTACTTGATGATGCATTAAATGACCTCTGGTCCCCTTATTTATTTACAAAATAAGGTGACCTCTGGTCCCTCTTCAGATGTACAATATAAGGTGACCTCTGATCTCCCTACAAATGTACAATATAAGGTGACCTCTGGTCCTCCTACCGATGAACAATGTAAGGTGACCTCTGGTCCCCCTAATGATGAACAGTATAAGGTGACATCTGATACTGCAATAAGTACATATGTAGGACTCCAAAGTGCTATGGAACTCCAAAGTCCGATGGTCACGCTAAAGTCCGATGGTCTGCGCCAATCCCCTATGGTCTGACACGCAAGGTCCGACGGTGCGGAAATCAATTAACGTTTATGACGTCATAGTACCACTGCACCAAACCTTAATGCCAACCATGCCAAGGTCTTAAAAATAAGTATTATAAATAAATAATTTGATTCTGGTTGTTACGCTGTATTTAATTGGATAAAAAATTTACTTTATATCGTATAAAATTGGTTGCCTACGTCATAATGACTTGCGTCAAAAACGTATCAATCCGCCTAACGTTACATTCAGATTTTGTACAAACTAAAGTTATTTTGTTAGAACAATCATCTTTTTTTCTTACATCAAATGACTGAAAATTAAATTATAAGCAATGAATATAAACTGGGTTGGAACAGTTTACACTTTATAAACCGCTTCAGCTGCCCCAACTGAGTCTACCGTATAAATGGGTAGCTATTCAAAATTCATTCCTTAAATAAAGGCAAAAACTAACCCTACAATCTCGGATAGGTGCGAGTCTAACCGTAAATGCTCTAAAAGTGTGCTTCAACTATAACCTTTATATCTTTGGTGGGTGCGAGACCAACCCTAATAACTTGACTAGTGTGCTAGGACTAACCTAAATCTCTCGGGTTGGTGCAGTGCAAGGACTACATGTAACCTAATCAATCGAGTGGTGTGCGAGGACCAACCCTAATATCTCTGGAAAGTGCAAGCAATAATCAAAATCAATAAAATTGTATTCGAGGACTAAATCAAAAACGATGGCTCTTGAATGCAGGACAACATCGTCAAGGATTGACGTCGGATTATTGCGACGTCATAAACGTTGATTGTTCATCTGCACCATCGGACTTTGGCCTGTCAGACCATCGCACTTTAGCGCAAAATGTCTCATAGGAAACAAACCATCGGACTTAGGCGTGACCATCGGACCTTGGCGTCCGTAACGACAGATAGCCATCGGGGTTTGGCGAGACCGTCGGACTTGGCGTCTCCATCAGACTTTAGAGTCTTACATATATAATATGACTTCTGGTCACCCTACTGATGTACAGCTTACTGTTATACAATAGAAAATGACTTCTGGTTCCCCTACTGATGTACAATATAAGGTAATCTCTGGTCTCCTATTGATGCACAATATCAGGTCCCCCTATTGATACCTCTTGTATCCGCATAAAGATTACGGAAATACGCCGGGTCTTGTATTGTACATAAATAACGATTTCATAGTTCACAAATTGTAGTATATAAATGAGAGAAATGTAATCTTATGTTGTATATTATTACGATGTCACTGAAAGTTTTAAGTAGATAATAATTTAAAATTGTGGTATGTGTAGAATTGTTTTTCAGATCCATTCCCCCCCAAAAACAAAAACCGTTGCGACCCTTATTTTTTGAAAGGGAAAAAAGTGTACAATTTCTCCGAATCCTCTAAATGTATGTAATTGGAATTTGAAGGATAAGTCAACTTGCTTGTCTTCAAATACAGTACATGTATATGTATTGATTTAAAAGTAAATCACATAGGTTTTATTTCTTTTTTTAAAAATGTTTTTTTGATTGGTTTATGAGTTTGATGTGTAAATTCCAGGGAAAGGGTGAAGAGAACTGAGCAGAAGACCTAAGGTCCTATTTGAAAGTACGTTTTATCCTTCTGCAGTCAAAACCGGAAGTGCTATTGATAAACCATCTACCTGTGAATAAAGCATAGGTTTATCCAACGGGCTGTATGATCCACTCTTATGAGATAATATTTACTAACTAACGCCCTTTGAGACAATGCAAACGCTTAACATAACAGCGAAAATAAAAAAAAAGTTTTCTCTACAGATAACATCAATAGTAATGATTTGAACAAGTTAAGTTATTTGTAAAGTGACAGTAAAACCGTTATTTCTTTTTTTTTGTTGTTGGTTGGTTCTCTATTCAGACGACAAAAAGCAGGGTCACAAAACTACGCTATAATTGTTCACTTTCGGTGGTGTCAGGCTAGCTGACCTTGATTAAATTGGATCGGCGTGTAAGGTCCATGGACATTTATAATGTAGATAATTTTTAAAAAATAGTTTGATAAGATTTTTGAAATATATTGTTTTCATTTAATTTAAGATGTCATTTTTATCTATTTATTAATTTTTTGTTTAATTATTCCGCTTTGCACTTCAATGCATGACTACTGTAATTTGTTCAACAATGTCCATAATTTGATCCAATCTCTATACCCAGAGTTGTCGTTCGCTTCATATAAGTGGAACGATAACTGTGGGTGAGGATTGAATTTGATCAAGCACTTTGTATTTACGGGTTGGTCCATTATTGCAAGAATTTCCAGGGATCTGCGTTTTATGTCATCTTCACATATTTGTATTGATTTTGGTTTTTGGAGATCGATCACTGTTTACCTAAGAATCTTTACCTTTGACATATTTTCTTAACCATTTGGTCCCGCGCCATGTGCTGGAAATGACAGATGAAAAACCTACCAGGGAAGAGCCTGAATTGTTGTCTTCGGGGAGTCAAAGACTTTTAAGGAAGGAGGAATGTGGCAGTTAGGCGAAGTCCCATTGCCCTGCCGGATAGCTCTGAGGGTATCTGGAGGTTTATTGGGGCCCGGTGTTGTAGAGTAGATTTCCCAATAGCCCCTCCCCTCTCGAAATATGTACTCTGAGGGGAAATATCACACTAGAGCCAAAGCTCCCTCTCTCTCTTTTCAGAATATGATTTTCCTTTTCATAAGTACTTAAATCAATCGACAATATTGTATCAAAAAGTTTATATAAAATTCAAATGATTTTTCCCTGGAAATATGAGTGTTTCCGACTCAAGAATAGTCGAATTTACTATGAAATCTTAAAATATTAGACTAAGTTCAAATCATCGAGTCTCAACCCAAAATTTTAACTCATGGGTAATTTTAAATCATGCAATCAAAACTTACTCTTGGCGCAGCGTTGCATGTTTTTATCACGAATTTTAAAATTATATCATGGCACCTTTAAGGATATCCGATCCTCAGCCAGGAAGGATAACTCCAAAAATTAATATTTAATTTGAAATGCATCAAAATGAAGCTTGAAAATGTTTCTTTTTCATGCAACAATTTTCATTTTATTCATCTTTATATGATTCAAGGTTTTTGGAGGTCTTAGAAATGGTCTTATAAAAGTTGACATTTGTACCCTATAAATGGAAAACAAAAATGATACAGTTTTAGAGAAATAAGATTTACTAGAATCCAGCCTTAGATACCAAAGCTTTTTAGCATGATATGAAATAAAGAAGTAATTGGTGGTGTCTTGCAATGGTAGCAAAAGACTTTTACACTATGTATTATAGAAAACATGACAGAAATAAAAGACAAAAAATACCACATAAGTATAAAAATCATGACAATTTCTCTGAATTCCTGGATACCTATTGTTTTTTAACCTAAAATATATTTGTTGATCAATTTGTGACCAATTCGCTTTTTCTGCAAAAAATATTGGAGATTTGATAATTTTCCCTATATAATATTATTAACTTTAATCTTTAACTTTAAAGAAATACTGTGGATAAATTTACATAACTTTGTGGATTCAGAGATACTTTTATGAGTAATTTTGATTACTTGACTGCTAATTTTATAAACCTGAGAATCGGACTACCTTAAGGATTATGAGATAATCTGTTTCTGCATCCCCAAGTTGAAATGTTTTACCATGGGTCTGTTTTTAGCTCTTAAGGGTACTTACCACAAACAAAAAATTGATGTGGTGGTTGATCTATATTTTTTACT
>NW_026927463.1:0-29957 GCF_032062105.1 Saccostrea cuccullata | reverse complement strand
AATATCCGAATACATGATCACATGTACATGTTTTGAGTTCCAATCTGCTTCCATCGATTTCAAACATCGCACTCAAACACTCGATAAGGAAATACAGGAAGTTCTTGCGTATTTAAATGCCTCCTTTCCGAATGAAATCGTCAAGATAAATTAATATCTTCTCCAAATCCCTTTCGAAACATATTCATATGCACATACTGGTGTCAAACGTGAAGGCGAAATAACTTATTTATTTTGGTTAATTAATTTATTTTTCATCTTTAATAAAAGGTATTGATTAAAATAATATTGAACTTTAACTTTCATAGTGAAAATGTATATTCAATTAAATACCAAATAGTCCTTCCGTAATATTCATTAAAGGTACTTAGACACAAATTTGAAGTTAAAATTTTCTCTATAATATTACGACTTATATACTTTAATAGCATTTCACACAAAAATTAATTAAAAATCTTATTTCATTTAAAGGTTATTAAAGCTTTAAATTTTTTGGCGGGTTTTAAGTTTTGGCGGGATTTAAGTTTTAATATTTCTCATTTATACACAACAAGATTGCCACTTTTCCTAAGAATTAAAAACAAAGTTAAAATTTGTGAAAGTGCAAGGATGTGCCAATCAAACCCGCCAAAAATTAAAAGTTTTAATAACTTTTAAATGAGGGATATGAAGATAACGAACTGTTTTTCAATCTCAAAGTCCATAAAACAATACAAAATAAGAGCAGAGCAAACACGGACCTCTGAAACAACAGAGGTGGGATCAGGTGCAATGGTGGAATAAGCATCCTCTGCCGAAATAAGATTTTAAATTAATGTTTGTGTGAGATGCTATTAATATATATATATTGTGATATTAAACAGAGAATATTACCTTCAAATCTGTGTCCAATTACCTTTAACACCAAGTTTATTTATTTAACATGCTTCTTTTTAACTTTTATGATTTTCTGAATGAAATGTTTTATATAAAAAAATATAAACAGTTATATAATTGTGTGCAAGGCGAAATTAAATAAAAAAAGACATTTCAACTAGATAAATCTATTAGGGAATAAAGCACATATAAGTCATTCAGGGTTATCTCTCTTATCAGAGTATCAATGAACCTTAACGCACCCTAAAAAGTTCGTTTTTTTTTTCTGTATATAACTGCGTGAGCTAACACATTTTATTTTCGTCATGTTCTATAATTCATTATTAAAGGTCATAAAAAAACTGTTGCGCATTATCATTGACATTGTTCAAATAGAAAATTATACTTTAAACTGCATACGTATATGTTGAATCATGTCACTTTTAAAGCTGTCTTATGAAATAAAGATAAACCTTAGAAAAAAATATGCATAAAACAAAATTCTGGGCGTAGATTAAAGAAAAAGAGAGCAATATCTTTGTACGAGGGTTGTTAGAAAAGTTCCTAACATTGAATTACAGAAAATCTATTGTGTACTGTGAAGTATGACCCATGTCTGAATGAATTCCTACATTTTGTTAATTGGTATATAAAAAATCATGTCCATATAATAAAATCTTGAAGTTTTACAACCATTTTTACTATGGGGTCATGGGATTCACGGAGCAATCACTTGACGTAAGCGACGCGAAAACCAGATTTCAACCCGTTATGCTTTGTTCTATATATCTTTCATTTCTTTGATTTTTCTTATCTTTTTTCTACTTTAAAATTGAATATCTATATCAAGACATGTTACTTTCTACTATAATGTCTTTTGTACTGATTCGGATATTATGAGATCTAATTTTTTTTTTTAAAAGACTATGCAGTTAATCGATCAGATATAGAAACTATGCAAAACCATATAGGCGCAACGTCCAAGCGACAAGGGGATATTGAAGTATCGGTGGAGTCAATCATTCAAAATGTTAATCCTTCCATCCTTATAAAGCTACAACCATTTGAAAACTTTTGTCCTTTGTATGTGTAGGAAATTTCCGGCAGCATCTTGAACATTTTATTCTCTTTTTAGACATTTTCCTGTCTGCACACTTAATTATTACGTAGTGCAGTGCTCCATGACGCTCAATGACGTTCCGATTTTTGGCTGTGTTTTTACGCGTTGATCATTTATAAACGGCTATAAAACAGTCATATACCCTACAATTTAATTCGAAATTTCTCCAAGTGTTGTTTCCTGTATACTTTAGCGGCAGGTTAAATATCATAAATTTCTTTGCGCTACAATTGTGCAATTTTTAATTTTAATAAAGAGTCTTAGAGATGTAAACGCGCCAAAATGTAGCATGCTCCGTGAAGCAAGATTTATCAAAATAAAAATGCTGTATTTTTTTCAATAATCACAGGAGAGCACCAAATTCTTGTATATTTATTGAAAAAAAGGTTAAGATTTTATCTGGAAAGTTTGACCGGTTTCGTGGAAATAGCGCGCTCACAATAGAACTTGTCCGCGAACTTTTCTAACATCCCTCGTATATATATATTTTTTTAAAAACTAAAGAATTGAACTACTTTCATCGACAACATGGAAAAAGTAGGTAAACGTTTCCTAGACCCGACTCTTTATCTTTCCTACAAAAAAAGGTATGGTAGAACATTTCTTTCAGTAAATTTGAATGAACATAAATTTGAATTAAAAAAAATACCTTACTGTCAAAAAAAAATAATGCATGAAATTAAATTAAAAAACATTAAAAGTTTTGGCCATATCACAGATCGTAACAATAATGGCAAACTGATTAGTTTCTTTAGCCATATTAGCTTCACAAAATAAAAGCAATACAAATGAGAGAAATGTACAAGAAACATGAATAATATTAGATTGATCTGGGTAGAAAACGAGAGAGAGAGAGAGAGAGAGAGAGAGAGAGAGAGAGAGAGAGAGAGAGAGAGAGAGAGAGAGAGAGAAGGAGAATTTGCTTGGTAAAGAAAAATCATAACTGCTCCCTTTTCCTTAGAAGAATGCAATACTCTTAATCTGTTATTTACTTCTATTTCTACCGCACTTTGTCCCAAATTAAAGCCTTCTTTCAAAGTTTATTGTGACGATGTAGTTTACAATCATATTCACTTCTTGTTGAAATGAGTCTTAATGGATGAAACCTTTTCTTTTATTTTACCATTACACGTAAGAAGTTACCCGATGTTCTAATCTTAATTGATATGACTCACGGCAGAATATAAAACAGGAAGAAGTTTTGTATTATATTAGGACTGCTCAATTATGAAGGGTAAAAAATCAAAACAGTTAGGTAATATAAATGTCCGCCTCGCTTTGGAAGCAAGTTAAAACAACAGGTTGATTTTATTCGTTTTATTGTTATACAAGCTACACGTTTTTTGGTCAGATTACAATCAGAAAAGATATAATGGCAGAAAAAATTTCGAACCTTTTTGACCTCGGAAAGGTAATGATGCTACATTTCTTATTAGGGAGACGGGAATATTGATCAACAACGTTATTATTGATGGGATGGGACAGTTATTTTTTGCCTCATTCATTCAAGTAAAAGTATTATAATTATTCGGTTAGATTACTTGTATTTCCGTATTTTTTTTACTTTGTTTACTTGGATATAATTTATCTCATTATATATGTATAATAAGAGAGTAATGGAACAATGCATTTTATTTCATTTTTAGCTCACCTGAGCCAATTGCTCAGAAAATAAATTTTCATATTAAAATTTTTCCCTTGTCTGTCGTTGTCCTTGTAGTCGTTGTCGTCGTTAACTTTTCACATTTTCATTCTCTTCTCAATAACCACTCGGCAAATTTAAATCGAACTTCTTTGGTAAAGGGGATTCAAGTTTATTCAAATAAAGGACCACCACCTCTTCCGAGGGGAGATAATTATGAATAAGTTAAAAATTAATGTCATTAAAATCTTATTATCCAGAACCACTCGGCAAGATGAAACTCGTAAAGAATCATTTTCAAGTATAGTGTAGATTCAAATTTCTTCAAATTATAACCCCTGGAGGTAGTTGGGCAACAATGTGGTATCAAAGTTGAATAGGTTCTTTATGTCCCTGAATGGGGTTTCGAACGTTTGGCGTAAGGATCAACTCCTTACTGGGTGACTCTAGAGCAGACGCTTTCACCACTGCTCCACGTAGTTAACCATTTTGTTTGTTAATTTTGGTAAATGATGAAATATGAGATCTGATATTGAAACTATTATTCCAAGTATTGTTTTTTAGTATTTGACTTACATTGCAGTAGAACTATCAGAAATCATTTTAAACATCATGTTTGTTTAAGCTTACAGTTACTTAATTAACCAAATCTGCTATTGCTGAAGGAAAAAAGATTGATAGTAACATGACATGTACTACATACATATATTTGTATTACAAGATGTGCTATAAGATGGATATTGTTCATTCAAAACCATTTTAAATTCCGGTTTTCGGTAATAAATCTCCGATAATAAAAAGTATGCAATGAAAATGCCATATTTCCTAAATAATTCTGCTAAAGCTGTAAAGCACAGGAAAAAGAAAGTTGAAATTAATTATGAGGTCTTTATGCATCTAGCGCTAAGAAACAAGTCTAAAGTCACATACTATATCTTGATCTTAAAGATCTTTCCTTACGTTTGTTTTTATAGGTTGAAGTGGTGCAAAACATCAATCAGCTGAAAAGAGGCGATCATATATTTTTATCGCGCCTTTAGTATGCATCAAGCAATAATAACAGATGTCAACAAAGAAACAGAGGAGTTTGAAGTTATTGAAATTAGAAAAGATAAAAATCACACTCCTGTTATAAGACTTATTAAAAGCACACAAAAGCTGACAAGATGGAAAAAATGTATGTATGCAATTTGTCTCTACACTTATCCTGGCATTCAGAGAAATAGCCCAGATTTAACGGTTGCTCTAATTGAAGCTTGTTTGACAAACAATGATTCCATAAAGTATGATATGTTTTTAAACAAATGTTACCATGTTGCTGTTCTCTGTGCCACTAAATATCCATACAGAGAGAAAATTGAAAAACTAGGAGAAGGTTTGACTATTACAGAACATGTTGGAAGGATCCTTCTAACACTTTTTGTAGGTAGCTTAAGAGCTTCCAATATTGGAAGGAGCGGGATAGATAGCTTCAGAAGAAAAGTGCCATTTGGTAAACAGTAAAATCTGGCTTTTATTAACAGCAAATATAAAATGAACTTTTTAAACAACACGTTATTTTATTTGTATTTAGAAAGTGCTTAAAGAAGCAATTAGTAAAAATCAAATTGCATTTGATGAAAGCCCGTTTATATGTCATATAAATTTTGAAAAAAGGAAATGAATACACATGATGACATATTAAAGACATTAATTACATTATTTTCAAACAATTTCTTAATTAGTGTTGTGTTATATAGTGTATATATTACAGACCCTGAGACGTGCTACTACCCCAAAAAAGTGTGTGGCTTTCGTGCGCTTTCCGTTTCGTGCAAACCGTATAGCGTTTCGTGTAAACCGTGCAGCGTTTCGTGCAAACCGTGTAGCGTTTCGTGTAAACCGTGCAGCGTTTCGTGTAAGCTCCAAAGCGTTTCGTGCTAACCGTGTAGCGAGCGTGCGAAAAGTGTGCGACTTTCGTGTAAGAACCGTGTAAAAAACGTGCGACTTTCGTGCAAGAATCGTGTTAGATTCATTCGGAAGTCATTTCATTTTTAATATGGCTATCGATGGGTCAGGGTGTAAAATTCTATTAGTATTTTATAATTGAATTAGTTATGCTTGTGATATTATAGGAGTAAAATCAAAAAAAAAAAAAAAAATAGAACAACAAAATGAAATTAAATGGTAATGTATGATTTATATTTGTTTGATTTCTTTTCCTTCAAGAGAAAATGTGTTCAAATAAATCAACTATGTACAACAATTTTAAGGGCACTGTATTCAATATACTACATGTATCAACGCGATCGTGGCTTCTTAAATATTTTTTCTCAAAGAAAGAAAGAAATACCGGTAATATTTTTTTTTAATTTAAATCAAACATATATCAGGACTCCGCTCTTGTCTTTAGATTTGAAACGATGTGTCATTTAATATATTTTAATACATAAAACTTGATGCTCATAATTGTCAAAAAAAAAATGGATTTTATAATTTTAATTCACATGTACTGACGACCACATCTTTATAAACGAGGGGGGGGGGGGGGGGGTGTTAAATTAAATTACTAGTGCAGTCTTTCATTTTTTGTTGTAGCTTTCAAACTAATGTTAGTTTAATTAAATGCTTAATTTTCTATTCTTGTTTAAATTCGTTTTTAAATGTATGCGCAGATACACCCCTTAAAAATGTATTGGAATCTTCTTTCCGCCTTTCAACTGTGATCAAGGTCATTTACAACAGCGATCACGGGCTCCATGTGCATTGCAACTGAAAACCTGTTTTGCTATATGTACATGTTGAGTTCACAGCTTAATGACACCTGAAAATTATGACTGGATTTTATTTTTTTTAAATAAAATGGTTCTATAAATATTTGATGGGTACAACTTATAAATCAGCGGATTTCATCTTTTATTTGTAAATCCGAATTTCTAGCCGTAAACAGTAAAATAAATAGAACTGATTTGGTAGACTTTTTATGAATATCATGTAAGAAAAGCTTAGGAGTAAATCATGAATAATTGTATATTATTTGTTTTATAAATTACGTACTTTTTATTTCATCTAAGATATTTCAGTTTTCTTGTAATATACCTGAATGCCGGTGTAAAGATCGATCTATATTGTATGTACAATTTATAGTCAAATGCCGCGACTTTTAATAAATGTACACATATAAACATACGTTTAGTCCTGTTTTGAAATGAAGGATTTTACAGTATGATGGGTATACTGATGTTATTTGATAAGCTTCATGTAAAAAGAGAAAGAGAATAGAATAGATTAATAGATCACATTAACACCCCCCTTACCGGTTTCCCTCCTATTGATAATGCTTGCGTAAAAAAAAAATCTTTAAAAATGTATCAATAATCGTTAGTAGAGTATATAGGCAAATTTAATTTATAATTTAAAATCAAGATCACAAAAAATAATCCGCTTACGGAAATCAAACACAATATAATCAATATTATCAAAAATCAATGAGTTTATATGCCTGCGTTGAGAAATCGAATTTGTGTTCAATTTATTAAATCAATTTATCAAATTATACTCGTAAAAATATTACATTGAAATGAATGACTAATACCTGTATATAAAAATTGTATATTATTAAACAGTCATTCACAATATCGGCATTTCGTTTTAAAACAGTTGGATAAATAAATAAATAAATTCGAACTGACAATTATTTATCAATTAATTACAACTGTCAGAGTATTAAATATTTCCATCGGTTTTTATAATACAAGTGTACTAAATTTAATTTAAACAGGTGCTTAATGTGGCTTTTTGAGCGATTTTCATTGAAGTAATGATAAAGCGGTAAAAATGCCGAGTTATTCCGAGTAGAAAAATCCAAACCGTGCCAGAATCGTGCACAAAGCGTGGGAGAAACGTGTACAAAGCGTTTCGTGCAGCCTTTCGTGTAAACCGTGCAGACTTTCGTGCAAAGCGTTTCGTGTAAACCGTGTAGCGTTTCGTGCAAACCGTGTAGCGTTTCGTGTAAACCGTGCAGCGTTTCGTGCAAACCGTGTAGCGTTCGTGTACCGTTCGTGCAGCGAGCGTGTGGAGTAGTAGCACGTCTCAGGGTCTGTAATAATAAAGTTATCAATATTTGTTTTCGGTTCAAGTGCTTAGTTCTGTTGAATATTAAATACAAATACAATTTTATGCAAATAATAACCCTTCGACACATCAACATTGTGCAATAAGGACCCGTAACTTGGCAAACAAAGTGACTTGACCTGACCAAGGCCGAATTTAAGGATGCATTTAAACAGGATTAAAAGGGTGAATTAAATGTCTCTTCAGCAGATAATTTAGAACACAATTTTCATACAAAATGAAGATGCATATTTTTCATTAATATAATTATTTTTTTTCTCACTTTGTAAAGCAATATTTTTCCCTTTGTCTTTTTTTATTTATTTATTTTTGAATTAATTTGAATCCACAACCACAGCTTTCATGTACTTAGAGATAATAATACGTCTATGTATTCATATTATAAAAATATCACAACGGACTTTAAACACCAAACACAATATTTAAACTTAGCAAATGTTAGATCTTCACACCCTTAAGGATTTATGATAAAGTTTCAAGTGCCTGACTTGTTTTACCATACTCATCTGACAGGTGATTACAATGACCTGTAGTCAATTATCGTAACGTTTTGTTGTTGTTCGTTCACACCCCCCCCCCCCCCCCCCAAAAAAAAAAAATAGCTTTCCATTTAAGGGAAACATATAATAATGAAAATTATTTACTTCGATTATATTAATTTTTTCTATTAATAAGCAGAAGATACTCACTCTTCCGTGGCACCTAATCCCATCTCTGATGTTTCGTAGGTCCGTGTTTGCTCTGTTTCTATTTTGTATTATTTTATGGACTTTGACGAAATGCATAAACCAAAACATGTGTAAGTGATAATTGCCATATTGATAAATAAAGTTTAATCAAACCGAAAATATAAATCAGTGTAAGTGAACTTTCTTTTCCTATTTGATCTTTAACTATATGGGCAATATAGATTATCCGTTAAGTCCATTAAGTACATGTACGCTTCCCTTTGTTAATATATTTTGTTTATTCAACTAGTTGCTGCTTTTAAAATATTATGATGATCAATCATAATAGGCACAACTTTAGGTTAAACTGCGTCTCTGAACATGTAACAGTCCGTTTTAAATGGATACCATTAAGTATATATCTTTAAAGGGGGATAAAATTGTTTGAATTGTATATACATGTATGTTCCAAAAGTTATAAATCTTGCATTTATATTATTCAGCATATAATATAAAGTGTATTTAAATAATAGTATTTTTCCATAGTTTCTCCTCATGACGGTATTAAAAACCTAATTTAATTCATATCGGTAATATTTATATAAATATTAAAAAATGTTGATATTGTTTGAAAAATTTATTAATTATTGATCATTGTGAGTAAATATGTATTATTTTCAGTGTCAAGTCTTTTTATTTTGGCGATTTCTATGGACATTTTTGCGCCAAATTTTAACGTTGTCCTTTTACTATGACGTCATAATAACGACGATATCATGTCATGTTACTTTTGTTATTCAAAATCCACTGAAGAGTTGAATGGCGAAAGCGCTTATGCGTAAAATGTGATCACCTTTTCCAAACTCTTGTTTATTTTTCTATATATATAAATACGAATATACATATATCTACAAAGAAAAATAAAAGGCTCCAATTTATTTATTTTGCATGTTTTAATGTAAAATAAAAAAAGATATTAAAAAAATAATAATAAGACGCACTGATAGCTTCATTTAATATTTTGCAAACATCATTTTTTTTTTAGGGGGGAGGGGGGTTCGAATTTTTGAAGTCCTAAAGATGCTTTTGAAAAAAATATCCTTTTTTACACTTTTTAAACCTACTTTCAGCCTACTTTCTTGACATTAACTTTTGATATTTTCATTGACGAATTCCTTTTTTTAAACCTTTTATTTAAAATCAAATTACAATATACTCAATACCATAGCAAAGAAATTAAAAAATATGCCTTAGTTAAGAATTATAAATTCCATTAAATAGATTCATTTTAAAATTGTTTTTTTTTTTAAAAAAAACGTCCATTTAATACATTTGCTAGATTTTTTTCTTCCTTGAACTATATTTTGTACAGGGCAATCTGTGAAAACGTCACATTATTTTAAAGAAAAAAATGATTAACGGGTTTATTCCAGATATAAATTCACATAAAGTTAAGTACCATCTTTGCACATTCATCTTATTTTTTTATTTAATTTAGCGTTTAGATCGTGCATATTCCATTTATTTTTCCTCAAAATGTCATGCAAATCTGTTCACATTGTTACTCTACGATCATTTTGTCAAACACCTTCCCTTAGTTGGAGGTGGAGGTGGCGGTCGTTGAGGGCCTCTAATTGGGCCACTTGGTGGCTGCCCAGCCGATGGTCTTGGTAAACCAGGAGTGGTTACCTTTGGAACTCCTCCAAGACCTCCAAACCCTCTAAAAAGAGAACAAGATTCTTTATGTTTTGCAAACCCCTGCTTGAAATGTTGAAGTGTTTATTTGTATAGTGACCAGGAAATCCCTTCTATCGTCTGTACATTCATTTGTTTGTCAGTTAAGTTTTTGGGTTTCTAAGGCGAATGACCTAGTCGTTCAAATGGGTAGCAACTGTTCCTTCGCCATGCGCTCGGCACTTTGAAGTGAAAGTTGCGGGTCCTTCGGATGAGACCTTAAAAACAGAGGCCCCGTGTCAGCGGCAGGCGTTGGCACGATAAAGATCCCTCACTGCTCAATGGCCCTTGTGCCGAGTAAAGGTCAAAATTTGAAGCCCTTCACCGGCATACGGTGACGTCTCCATATGAGTGAAAAATTTTCGAGAGGGACGTTAAACAATAAACAATCAATCAATCAACCTATCACTGATTGAACATTAATGCGCCATTTACTCTTTTTTTTTTTTTGGCTCTCAACCACAGTATTACAAAATAAATCGTGTGAAAAATATTTACAATAGGATACAGAGAAATACCTAAGGAAGGAAGAAGTGGATGTCAACCTATGTATAAAAGTGATATAATTTTTATCTTGAAACTTTTTGTCATTTTTACGATTTCAAGGGAACATTTAACACTTAAAATAATATTACAAGAAAATGACAGACATCTACGTGCATCTACATGCATATATTAAAAGCTGGTTGAAAAAAACATAAACTTACTAATTGAAAAAGGCATCGCTTATAAAAAAAATGTTCTTCTCACAATAATCCTTTAGAGACACCTGAAATGAAAACTAACTAGATAAGATCAAAAATAAAACTGTATTAAGTAGCTTAAGTTATCTAGGAAAAAAAACATTTCGTGGGGTTTTTGGCATTGTAAATAAAAAAACAGCTGAATTGTAATTATTAATGCGTCTTTGGTGACTCCATATCGCTTTTGTTATAGATATTAATGTTTGCTCAACTTTGCCTTATAACATTGTATTTTATTTTCTGTATTGCGTCAGTCGCTCGCGTGTTGCAGTGGTTAGAGCATCTGCTCTATTACTGATTAGTTGACATGCATTTTTGTTCCCTAACCCTGCTTATGGGTATTAAGTAAACAGACTAAACATTTGCTAAGTGTATAGTTATGATTAGCAATGGTACCTTTTTTTCAAAATTGTGAATGCCATGGCATCTCGCTAAAAACATGAACCAAATTCAATCATTTCAAAGTTGTTGCATGATGCGCAAGTGACCTATAAGGCCCATGGGCCTTTTGTTTTATAAATCTTGCAGTTGACCTTGGAGTTCCCTTATACTGTTTATCTTAAAGTATAAGGAGTATTGTGGCTTTTCATTTTTACAGTTAATTTAGCATTTGAAAAATATATCTTTTAATATTCTCTGTGCTGCAAGTATTTGATCTTTTAAATAAAAAAGATGATTGATTTTTCACTCAAAATATTTTTCTTTTAAGTTTTCTATAAATTTTCAATAAATTTCCAAAAGAGGACTTTTATGCACAATGATGTGTTTAAGTTAACTTTAATACAACTTTTGAAATACAATGTACTTATAACAAGTTTTTTTAACAAAAGTGGCACGGATTAAAAGAAATGTTTTAAATCCAGTCTGGTCTATAGATTTTAAAGTAATTGCTGATAAAACAAAATCTTATCTAAAAAAAAAAAAAAAATTAAATAGTTGTTCTGCATTTTTCTTATTTTCATTCATGGACTACCTTGATCTTTAAGAACCCTCATTATCTTCTTGAAAAGAAATTGTACGTTGTATTCCAATGCATCACTTGCAGGATGACATCAATTTCATACACTGTTTGGCTGATTCAATTATTTTGTTTCTAAGTTTCGTCCTTATCGAAAGTAGTGAGGTAGCTATAGTCGTTGATAATAAGGGCGCCATATAATCGAATAAACGTTAAATAATGGAATATTATCTACATTTTTTAAATCAGATTTTTAATTGCAGTATATATTTTCTTTTCTAAAAAACTATCATTCTTTTTACATTAAATTAGATTATTAGTCACACAGTCAGTTAGTGACCTAATACGGATTCATACAGGGTGTGAAATGGAAATCCGTATCGGGCGAGGCAAAGCCGAGTCCAACTACGGATTTTCATTCCACACCCTGTATGAATCCGTATTAGGTCTCTAACAGACTGTGTAACTAATGTATCCCGCCAAAGACCCTTTTCAATATAAAAAAAAATATATTTTTGCATATTATGAAAATATTAGTTTTAATCCAATAACAATAGACGTAAAAATCGTTACAGTAACAAGAAAAATAACTAAACTACCCACGTTTACCGTTTCTAAACCGCCATTTTTATTTACAATAACAGCGCTTCGAATGGAATCGCGTGCCCGATTTTCATATTACGCCTCGACGGAGACGTGATATGGAAAGGGAGACGTAATAAGGAAAGTTTCAGGGCGTCATGTGATTAGCTTTTATCCAATCAGTAATCGACAAATTTGTCTAAAGAGGGATATTAAATGTTATTGAAGCAAGATACATTTGCAAGAACACATTAATACAATATTCCTGTTTAAAGATATCTAGAAGGATTCCTGATATTTGTAGTCTATATGTTTTAGTTTACATTAATATTAAGGAATCAAACAAATGAAAACGTATTATTAAATTAAAAAAAAGTAGATGATATATTTTCATTTATAAAACTCAACAAGACAAAAAATTGCTTTCAAAAAAGTAACATTTACATTTTATCTTTATTGAAGTAAAGAAAATAATTGAATTTAAACAAAATAGAATTTACAAAAGAAAAGTCGTGTTTTCGTTTTCGTGCAACTTACCTTTTAATATACAGGCACATACTGCTGCTGTTTTAGTTCAATAGAAAGACACTTATTAAGTATCCAACAGTAAAAAGAAAAACATATTATAGAAAATGCATATTTAATTGTTTTTATGAATAAAACACTTACCTCTGTTAACACTGATTAATTCCAACTTTCAGTTTTAAAGGAATTCCCCGCTTATTTTCGTGTACACCAAAAATAGATGTTTTAGTGTGTTTTACGTTATCTATAAATAACATAAGATATTCGAACAAATTTAAAAACAGGTTAAACATAATGCACTTTGACTGTGTACCTAAACCGAGTTTAAAAACAGTTTGACATTTTAAATTCTGATATAAAACTTATTATTTTACAATACAAATGGACTTCTGCACACACTTCTGGTCAGACTGGTCTTATGGTGTTATGTGTGATTTCTATAAACAATGATTGAATCATTCCGTTATCATCGTTTTGCAGTGTAAATATCCGTACAATTTCAAGTGCCGCTTTATAATTATAATGATACATTGAAAATAAAATTCATTGTACATTAAACACATATTGAAGAGTAGCATTATTAAAGTGAATTTTAGTTCCATTATATTTAAACGTAAAGTATGCTCTTGAGTATCTAATCAATAAAGATATGTAACTTCCGTATGCAGGTATTGAAAGTATATTGCTGCATTAATAAGGAAATCTGACGATAGAAAAATTCTCGTTTATTAGAGAGCTTGGCTGTTAGATTCACATTTACGTCTTTTTCAAGTAAAATATCTAAATATCAAAAGGATTTGACAGACTCTGTAATATCTTTTTGTTCAATCTAAGTTCACCAGGATATATCGTATCGACAACAGAATGAACATTTCCATAGTTAATAGACAAATACTCATGCTTTAAAAAATTAAAATGCAGATATGTAATTAGTTCATTATTGACCTGTGGAAATCTCAGAAGTGGGATCAGGTACCCATGACCAAGATAATTAAGTATCCCCCTTGACATTACATAGGAATATATTATTCAATTAAAAAAAAGCTTGAATTTCCTTAAGTAGTTAAAAAATTCAAGGTCACGGGGCTTAAAATCATAGTATACTTTAGAAAGGTCTTGTCACGAGTTCTATTTATGCATAATATATAAGTCCCATCACTAATCTTCAAAGAGATATGACAAAGTTTAATTATTTTGTTACAGACGGACAGAAGAATCAGATTTAATGTCACCTAGCATTCAAAAAGCGGGGTTTGAATTAAACTTTTAGATCTTTGTAGCTGCACATATTTTTTTTTATCTTTTTGTTCTGTTTACACTTATATAAGTCATAGTGTTAAGATATTTCACAGAAACACCTTTCTTTAAGATTTGATTTACATGTATTTTAGTAAAATTTTAAGATGAGAAAATCTCCTTTAATAGCATTTGTTTCGATTTCATTTGACAGTAAAAAAGATGAGTCCTAATGGTCACCCTATCTTTTGGAAAATGAGTAAAAAGAACTTTGTGTAAGAATATCTAGACAATTATTTTTTAAATCAGAAATTGTACAGTCCCTGAAACGTTCTACTTTCCCATTTTTCCGTTCGCTCACCGTTCGTTCACCGTTCGTTCAGCGTTCGTTCACCGTTCGTTCAGCGTGCGTTCAGCGTTCGCTCTTCGTTCACAGTATTGCGTTCACCGTTCACCGTGCGCTCGCGTTCACCGTTCACAAAACGTTCACCGTTCGCTCTTCGTTCCGTTTGCTTTGCGTTCACCTTGTTCACCGTTCACTTATCGTCCAGTCTTCATTGTCATTCGGAACTCCGAAGTGAAAGGACTTATCTTTTTGATGGTAAGGATTTACATGTTTTTTAATTAAATAACTTAGATATCGTGTTTAAAGAATAATTATTTCATTGCAAAAATTATCTTTGATATTTATATTTCTATTATTATAACTCAGCTGTTACTTATTTCATGAATTTTCCCTGGCAAATAATTAATACATTAAGTACCTACATGCATGTAGAACGATGCTAAAATATTAAATTCAAAAAAGGGCAATGTACAAATGCTTCACGCACGGCATCAATTTGATGTAATTTCAAAGAGGACAAATTATTAATGGATGTATAATAATTAATCCAAGTCTTTTACAGGACAAGAATACATAAAAAATTATTTCTGCAGTAACACGTTTTTGAACTACATGTAGGTTTGAGAACTATGAACAGTACTACAAATATTTAGTTAATTAAATATCTTTAGAGCTAATTAAATTGATGGTGTGGTTTTAAATTTTAGAAAAGACCAACTGTTTAAAATATTTTATTATAAGAGAAGAGAGGTTCGTTCCTTCTCCGTACCTTAACATGTTTAAAAATATCTTTTTTGCTATTCAGTATAATTAATAATCCCCCCCCCCCCCCGGTGCCTTTTCTCCCGAAATAAAGTTCTTACTGAGTTTTTTCAGTATGATTTAATTAATATTTAATTTTTATTGTAACACAAGAAAATCAGTCTTAAAACCAACATCAAACAGTCATTAAACAATAGTATTTTAGTATAAACTTGTGCCGACAGTAGTATTTTGAATTGGCAGGGAATATGTTTTATATTCAATTTAAAACTCAATCCTTCCAAGTATATATTCAAATTATTTTTTTTTTCTGCAGGAACGCAAAAATCAGATCTAGAAATGATACGGAAAAATATTAAAATTTCTTGGAATACTAAGTGACTCCTTGCCTTCGGCATGTTCGGTGAAACGCGATTTCCACACCTCCACTGTGTCGAATTATTTTGATTGACAGCACAAACACGCTACTACAATTATAGCACGGACTTCCTGTGAACTGTGTGAACTTCATGATGGAAAATGAAAGCCAATAATTACTGTCAAATGAATTTGTTAATCTAAAAAAAAAGATTACCTTTATCACCTTTATTGCTTGGAATATTTAGGAAAAATAATTAGAATATTTATTTGAAACAACACATATCTGAGAATCAAGGGGGTTATCTCTCTCTCTTACTCTCTCTCTCTCTCTCTCTCTCTCTCTCTCTCTCTCTCTCTCGTACATTTCTCTGTTCAATAAAAACCATGACAACACATTACTTATTTAGTTTTGAAAATTTAATCTACACATGTATTACAAATAATTTGAATGCCTCTTTCCAACATCTTGACCGAGTATAATCACGGCCGGGAAATGTCTACAGATACATGAAGAAGTTAGCTAAAATAATCGTCATAAAAGAATAAAAAGGCACATAAATATAGAATATTTTGCAGTAGAATTTACATAAAACGAGAATTTTTATGCAGTACGATAATAATCAATGTCAACAGATAATTCTGAATTAAAAAAAAAAAAAATCCGTTATTGTACTCAGAATCGCTTTCGCACGGAAATACAGTACGGTTGTTTCAACCCCGTACAATGTAATTAATTCATTCTATAAGTAGCTGTTTTATCTTCCGAAGTCCACATTATTTTATTAGTGAAAAGAATAAGCATATTTATTTACTATATAAGTAGATTAATTTATTTTTTAAGTACACGCGGTAACAAATACACGTTTGACGGCGATTAAAATCATGTTATTAAAATATCGATTTAAACATAGGTATGTGTAGAAAAAAAATGTTTTTATTTATTTGTTTATTTATCTATCTTTTGTTTATCTCAGTAGTAGTTTTATCTTCTAAAATCCACATTATTTTATTAGTTAAAAGAATAAGCATAATTATTTACTGTATAAGATTAATTTATTTTTTAACTGGACGCGGTAACAAATACACGTTTGGTGGCGATTAAAATCATGTTTTTAAAATATCGATTTAAACATACGTATGTGTAGAACTTTTTGTTTTATTATTTATTTATCTATTTATTTCTCTTTTGTTTATCTATTATGTATTTATATTTATTTTTGACATTTGAATCATAGAATAAAAGAATAATTTCAAAACAAGGAAAAGACCGAAGGCATTCCGAATAGATCGTTCATCTTGCGTTCACCGTTCGTTCACCGTTCACTTTGCGCTCGCGTTCGCGCTCCGCTCGCGTTCTGCGTTCACTCACCGTTCACCGTTCACACATCGTTCACCAAGTTGCGTTCACCGTTCGCACATCGTTCACCCACCGTTCGCTCTGCGTTCGTTCACCGTTCGTTCACCGTTCGATCACCGTTCAGGTGGGAAAGTAGAACGTTTCAGGGACTGTAGTTATCCACGTTAGTCTAAAATCCAAACAAATAATGAAGCTTGCATTCATTGCTTTATTACACTCAAAACATTTTAATTTACAATAAGAAGCACTTGACAAAACAGCAACGGTCTGAAAAGAGCAAAGAATTAAAAGAGGACAAAAACAGTTTATTATGCCATTTTACTTAAATATTAGTGGTCTTGTGTTCAAATTCTTATTCTGGAATGCAATTCAATTTCTATAGAACTCTAGAAGGCATTTTTTTGCCAAAAAAAAAAAGCCACAAACAAAAACTAAAGATATTTGAAATGAAAACGCGTTTATGAAAAAAATAATATTAAGCGAGGCATTCTGCACAACTATGTCGCCATTTTTTTTCTAAATACAGATTTTGAATGGCCGTTGTACATATATATCTCCAAAGATACTTAAGAGTAAAATGCACTACAAAATGGATCTTCACTAGGAGAAGATGGAACACATTAAGTCATTAACCCCCATCCCCTCCCCCCAAAAAATACAAAATGATGAACATATAAAAATAGGTAAAATATCTTTAAAGACATGTGCAACAAACACATTTATTTCATAATACAAATCTATTTAAAGTCAAAGTATCTGACATGGAACATTTTTCTCTATATTAAATTACCAAAAATCAATGTTAAAATTAGAGATATTGCGTCAATGCAAAGGTAATATAATACATGCTCTATATTAAACACTATTGATTTCTTCTTCTGATTATATTTTTCCCATGATATTCTTCATATACATACAGTACAGGCCACGAGTTTTCCGCAAAAAACACGGGGCCCCGTGGACAGAAAGTCCACGCTTTAGCGTGGACTTGTCGGCGTCTTTGAAGTCAGCGTTTCTGTGCACCGTGTAACACGGTGTGTCACAGTTTTGATGATTAATATTTTAAACATTGTCATTGCCCTTATTTAATAAAATTAAATCAAATTTCTTTTGAAATATTTGTTGTACTTTTCCATAAATTAATATTGCTAATTTATCGCATACAGATGTTTAAACTTTTAACATGCCCTATTTAATATCAACGTACTCGTGTCCAGCCAAAAAAGAAATGTACAATTACGTTTCAAGTTAAATCCTAATTATATTAGTCATAAAAAGTTAAATAGACTATTATTATTATATTACACTTAGAGGAAACAAACTTTTATAAATGAATTACTTGATTGTCTCTACTTTCGATTTTGATTTTAACCGTGTTCAATTAAATTGTTGATACAAGATCGTTTCTCCATACGTATGCATTCATACGTAGTACATATCTGATACGTGATTATACTAAGTGAATTAATTATTTTGTAAGAATTTAAAAAAATATATATATACGTGTATGTACTATGTCTAGAATATTTTTTTTTAAATACGTATCAGACTCGCACATGAATTCTGCTCTTTGATACCGATACTCGGCGAATCATTGGACAGGTTCAGATAAGGGTTATTGCCGTGACTAACACTGAAAATCTGTGATTATGTAAAATATGGAGATAAATATTAATTGCAGTAAACTCGAAAATCTATTGAACTGGCAGAGATGATAATCTGATAAATTTCATTAATTAAAATAAACTTACACGCTGAATACAAAAATCACCAGCCGAATTTTTGGCAAATGAAATGTACTAACTTCGGTACGAATATTACTTCATTCTGAAATATATCGTCTGAAAAATGAAACGAAAAAAAACCCACAGTTTGAGAAAACAAAGATATTTAGCGATTTTTAAATATGCCCCCCCCTTCTAGAAAGTGATACGAATCGGCTGGTTAAAACTTTATCAGAAGTCAGCAAATTTATGACTTGTTATGTTTTTTTTTAAATCTTAATCTACGAAAGACATGCTTATTTGTGTCTGAAATAGGATAAATAAATTAACAATGTACAAGTAGGTTTATAATCGTTGTTGTAGTGAAACTTGGAAGATGAATTTCGCATGATATCAGTTGAGTGTGTTATACACTTGCCGTGGTCAGAGCTAAAGAATTTGAAAGGTGTGATAAACATACGGCGCCCCTGGCCCACCGGCAGAGACCCAATATATGTTTTAAACAGGTGTGAACTTGGAACTGACCATAAGATTGTTTCAAATCACAAGTGAAATTCTTTCCGCGTAAACAGACTTTCAAGGTCACCTAGCGTCATGGGACAGGTGATGCACGAGGATTTTGTGCGTACAGCATTTATACAGAGAACGAATTTGATTGCAGTAAATGGATTGAATATGAACAAAAGTTGTGGCAATTAAATAGAATTATAGAATGATTAATTGTGACCTCCGTATCTTAAATAAAACGAAGAATAAAAAAAAAAAACATTACAGACTATGTCAGAAGGGGGTTGTATGAGTCTCTCTCTCTCTCTCTCTCTCTCTCTCTCTCTCTGATACTGCTTTTTATACACTTTACAAGAAAAGAAAAACTTATTAGAAAAAAGAAAATCTTTTTTAAATAATTACTTACACTGAAAGGATTTTAAAAACATAACGTGGTAATGCACTACTCTATGAAAATAATGTTTGCTATTACGAGAAATATGCTTTGAAATTATTGCATTAATTTCGTGTTTCTGCTGACGATTTTCGCATCCACATTCAGAATAATTCCAGATGAATAAAAAACATGTATTTTAATAAGAAATATACATAATAATGGTTGGGTCGTACACTAGTACTGTACATGTAAAAACCATAAACATGAATACAGCTCGGATTTTATACTACATACAGAGTGCGAGACGAATGCAGCTCGACGCCATTTCGTCTTCCTTTTTTACATGAACTCATGAGATTAAATTATTCATTTAAAATAAAATTCATAATTTTTATTTTGTTACATGAATGAATAATTTTACTAAAATAAAAATGTCTAGACACACAGTTAAGAGTCCACTATCTGGTTGAATAAAAACGATTATATATATACATAAACCAAAGTTATAAATTGTCATCAAAATTTATTAAATTTTTATCAGAAACAGAGAATTTTGTCTGTAATACTATTTACACGGTGCAGCTGCTTGGAGAAGAATTTTCTGGACACTCGGTGCAACACGGAGGGAAATTTACTGGACACGGTGCGACACGGAGGACATTACCTGAGATTTTTCTAGACACGGTGCGGCACGGTGTGCCTACATGTATATTTCAAATCCACACACACCGTGCTACACCGTGTACGCGGTGTAACACAGAGCGTTTCACACGGTGTTTTTTCCACCGAGCGATGCGGAAAACTCGTGGTCTGTTCTGTATATCCTTGATAAGGCATTTACACATGTAAATTAAGAATATTTCATGACACCTTTACTCTTGAATAAATGAATATTCCATATATCTGTTATTGATTGAAGAAAATTACACATTTCTTGTATCCCGATCATTTTATTGATTGTAGTATATACTTGTGTCACTGCCCTGAATATGATCATAAACAGCATTGATCACCAACCCATATTCATCCTAAAAAGAAAATAAACAATATAAATGTTCTGTGGTCGAATTAATTTGCAAAACTAAATTTCCAGATACATTAATGCTTTAGGCGATCTAATATTGAAGAACATGACATTTAATGTGGCCTTTATAAACCTCATCTGTCTTTATTTATTTATAAAAAAAAAAAATCGACCCGTGGCCTATGATTAAAAAAATATATATATTTGGTTCTGAAAAACGCACAAGGTTGGAACAGAATTCCGGTCTTCTGACTTGAAGTTGTCTGACGGCAGTGAAGACATCCACACAGGCGTCCATGTTGATCTGTTGTATTACGTTATGAACGGCACAGAAAACACCACTTAATGCTGCACCATCACTAAATACGAATATATATAATATGATATTTCAATACGGATTGTCCGAAAGCGTTTTTCATAATCAACAGGTTGAAAAAAGAACGGCATTTGGCATCAATAAAACATTAAAGGAAGGAATTGCAAAATAAAAAAAAAATGAATTTATACATCTGATATTTTCTGTTTCATAATTGAACTTAAGATGTAAGCTCAAATTGAAATTTTAATTTAAATGGATAACAAGCATCAGTAACAAAAAAAAAAGAAATTCACCTGCTGACAATTGTAATAGGATTTTCTGTCTCAATGGCCAGCGTGGTAGACACAAGACTCCGAAGTGGAGATGTGTCAAGAAAAGTCCCGGATGTTTCAATTCTTACTTTTGGTTCTATTATTGTCACAGGGTGAGCCTCCTCTTCATTCTAAAGAAAACAGGTATTGTTGTACTATTATCAATATGTAATCTGTCCTTCTTTTCTTTCAGAAATCCTATTTATCTTACTTTAAAGCATGTTTAATTAAATTTGAATTGCAACATATTTAAAAATTATTTATATCCTGAAAACCTAAAAATTCAAGCTATATGTTAAACGTGAAGATTTAATTTTTTCTATCGTCAACGTTCCTAACGAATGCAGTAATATACATTCATTATCTGTTTACAGAGTTCTTTTTTATATCCCAGTTGATTCCATGCACAAGAGCATGCATTAGGTATAAACAATTTCAAAAACGAGGTAAATTATTGATTAGAATTTAAACCATCTCGTATAAAGTCATCATTAAGTACATTTAAGTTATATTGTCAATACAATTACCTTATCAGAAAATTCAATTTATCATTGAGTTAAATTAGCTAACATATTTTTCATACGAATTGTTATTTCATTTTTTAAACACTGAGTTGCCGACATATTTTCCCTTTTCCCCCGACCATGACAAGGAGCACATAGAGGTTGTGACCAGTCGGCATGGGATACTCACTCCTCAATGGCACCTGATCCCACCTCTGACGCTTTGGAGGTTCGTGTTTGCTCTTCTCTTATTTTGTATTGTTTTAAGGAGATGTTGATTACTGTTCGTTATCTCCCTATGTTTCATGTGTACACAGAACAAGCGTAACACGACTTTTCTAGCTCACATTTTTCTCGAGAATGTGCACAGTAGTGCTGATGATGTGATTTGCAGATTGACTTTGAACATGGATGGTAAACGGGGGCACTGTTTTGGAAGATGAGGAACTTGGTAACCATGCTTCACTCTGAAATTAAAATGAAGCATTGCAAAACTTGAATCTTGAGTGTGTAAATACTCCAAAATCAGCATAGTGTTTTCATTAATATTTGTTTTGAATTACATACCTAGCTTATAAATGAATTTAACAATTTCTTAAGACCATACACGATGCATCTTGTTTATTTTTTTATTGAGAATTATCGCACTTTCAGATGCAAAAAAATCCCTTGTTGTCACAAATATCACAAGAAAACTAAAAAAAACAAGAAACAGTTTCATATTAGGTTCGATAAAGAGTGCTACATACCGAATCAATCTTGTTAATAGGATCCATACAGATGACTGTGTCACATTCATGGTCATTGAGCAGGCGGAGGAAGTCAACAGCGTCCTCTTCCGTTGGATACTTCGTCACTATAAACGCTCTTTTGTTTTTGTATGACTACACAAATGGACAAAAAAGAAAAAAAAGAATTACATAAACATTTTTATCCTATAAAAAAATTTATGAATAATGATATTTTTGTATCATTATTTTATTATTTTCCTTGGAAGTCTCTCCCTGTGGGAGGCCCCTTGATTCCGGTGTATCACCATTGCGCATGCGTGCAAGATAACGTTATTCTCTATATTTATTTTTCGCGGTAAACATTTTTTACAATTTTCTGAAGCCGCCTCCCACCCCTCCTCCTTTTCTGAAATAACTTTCTGTGGTGACTTGTTAGGGCGATTGTTGCCCTATTTATATTTATTTATACGTTTTTCACATTTTGGTTTTTAAATCTTAAATTTAAAACATTTAAAAAAATCGTTTCAGAATAAGGGCGGATGTTGCCCCCATCTTTGACACTGTTTAGGTCTGTAATACGCATTCTGTTTATTGTACATTTTGCGTACCTAATTTTCTGTAAAAAAAATACGACAAAAGAAAGACTTCCTAAATATAATTATATCCTTGATTAATGAATTAAAAGCAACCAGGAACACATAATGGTTAACATATATTAAAACTTAACTAGTCGTGCACAAATCTGTAATTAGTTAGCACACAAAAAATAAAATTTACAAATACCTTAATTGATAAATGTTAAATGAAAAAAAAAATCAATACTTACTGGAACAGTTATCGCATTGATGAAGTTTCCTCTTTTAGGGACATTAGATGATAAATGAACGCTGTATTTATCCACTTAATTAATGTAGAAAAAGAAATTGAACATTATTTCAATTATACATGAACAGAAAATAAACAAATGATCCTTAAACATTAAAGGTCACATTAAAGGTCACCGGTGTTTCCTTATTCTCTCTTTATCTGACAAATTTAGTCCCATTCTGAACACATCATGTTATTCAATTGTTTTCCATATTTTAATTTAAAAAATTGAATTCATATCTTATGGGATGGAAGAGACATTCATAGTTTCAATCTATATTTTCAATGTTCGCTTCGTGATCGGGAGGCCCGGGTTCGATTCTCGTTCGCGGCGCCGCGTCATACCTAAGACGTAAACAAAGGTGGTGACTGTTCCTTCGCCAAGCGCTCGGCACTAGAAGTGAAAGTCACGGGTCTTTCGGATATGACCTTAAAAACGTAGGTCCCGTGTCACGGTAGGCGCTGGCACGATAAAGAACCCTCACTGCTCAATGGCCCTGAGTGCCGAGTATAGGTCTAAATTTGAAGCCCTTCACCGGCATACGGTGACGTCTCCATAATGAGTGAAAAATTCTCGAGAGGGACGTTAAACAATATAAAATCAATCAATCAATATTTTCAATGCCGCAAGATTATTTCTATTTGTAAGTGTTACTTACTATGGACAACATGTTTAAGCTTTTGGGGAGAAATATTGCCGGCAAACTTCTATTTACAGAAGATTTAATAAAGGATTTCCTAATATTTTATTTATGGAGACTAATTTCGTTGTGAAAGGATGTGCATGAAAAGTATCAAATATGACTTCCAAAGAAAAAACAGGTTTATTACACTATACTAAAATGTCAATATAAAACTACACTGAAGCCTGGATCCTGCTTCAACCAAAACAAAAAAGCAATAGACAAGGCAGAGATCAAACAGTTCTTATATCTTTTGATCATCTTCTTTTTAAATATAAACGACGTATGTTTCAAGTGACAAAACTTATCGTACAAATCATGGAAGACAATGAGAAAAAAAGAAATCTTAAAAGTTACACCTTAGTTGTATGTATTAAGGAAGCTAAAGTGTTTCCTTCATCAAAATGTATAATTTTGTTTGAAAAAAACATTTAAAATATCTCTGGTTTTCAACATATCAACAAAAATACTAACTTTAAAGTTGAATTTTTTAAAAAATAAAATCATAGTTCGATTTTTTTTCTGAAGAATGAGAATAAAATCAAAGGATAACTTACGTGGCAAAATACCGTTGGAATACATGTCTCCACAACCTTCTCTCGGCGAGCTTGAAGTCATTATCGTTGTACACAGGTCGTATTATCATTAAAAGCTGGATAAAAAAATCAAATGGGAAAAAGAAACGTACGAAAGGGAACGATATCTATGAAAAAAGTGGATTTGCGATAGCAATTAGGATCAAAATCAAGAAAAGGCTTTGGAGCTGAATAATGTTTTAATATTTTTATTTGCTGTTAATATTTTGAAAATCCCTCAAATTTGAATTTTAAATAAATTTAGATAAATACGTTTTATCTTATCAAATACATTGTAATTCTTTCAATTTAAAAGCGATATTTTTGCATCACCTCATCTGACATATTTGTCCACCACTCATTTATTATACCCCCCGCTTGAAAAGCGGGAGGGTATATAGTAATCGTTAATTCCGTCCGTCCGTCCGTCTGTCCTTTACGCTTTGGGGTACCCATCTCTTATCCGCAACTCCTCTTATACCACTGGATGAAATTTGATGAAACTTTCACAGAATCTTTATTACATATTGCCATTGTGCACCTCCTATTTTACTTTTTGATCCGACACATATTTTTGATTTTCCATAGCAAAACATGGACACTGCCATTTATACACATATGGGAGGCGGAGGGTATCATTTAGTGAGCCATTGCTCACAGTACCTCTAGTTTCAAGTTATTTTTTATCATTATAAACATTTTTATAGCCATAAAAACATTGCTTTCAATGTTATTTTACTGTATCGTGTACCTGAAATTCTTCACGCAGTGAACTCTGATTGGCCGGTTTGTCTATTGTCATGTTCTTCGAATTTGTAGTAAATTCACCAATGGTATTGAAGCTAACTGGCGATTTGTAAATTTCACTCAAAGCAAGGAATATGGTCATATATTGCTCCTGAAAATAAAATGTAATGCATAAAGTAAAATAAACAAAAAAAAGACAAAAAACAAAAACAAACAAACAAAAACAAAACATTGATATAATATATATAGTAATACATGTACTTCTTTGGTTAATGTTTTTTGTTGGTTATTTAGAGTTTAAAAATAACAACTTTATTGTAATAAAACTTGAAAAGTGTTTGGAATTTACTATCAAAATATGTTTGGAGGAAGGAGTTGTGGTTACTTACAATACTCTTTTCCACTTTTTTTTTATTTAAGTAATGCAATATAAATGGAACAACCAAAACATGTTGGTGTTTTTAAAATTATAAATACTGATACTTACATAGGTTTGGACCATATTCATCCTGTTTTCTCTTCATCTTCTTGACATATTCAGCAACGTTGACTGTTCCCGTCTTTCTCCCTATCTCATTCAGAACGTCTATTGCTATGTATGTCCCTGTTCTACCAATTCCCGCACTTAAGGCAAGAAAATGAAAAAAAGTATTATAATTGTAAAACTTGAATAAGCATTAAAAACAGACTGTGTCAAAATTAGCAATTTGTTTTTTAATCATTTTTTTCAGTTAACTGCAAGATTGAAAAAAAATAAAGGAAAAACATGAAATAAGTCAGTTCTAAACATAAAAGTACCAATTATGATGAATTGTTAGATGGTAAGAAATATATTTCCAAAACAGTCCATTATTCAGTTTAAAAATATACCTGCAGTGTACGACTGTTGGAGAATCTCTCTGATTGGTCCCTACTTTCCTAACGTGGTAAAGGAAGATAACAAGAGAGAGAGGCTCAGGAGTACCGTAGTATGGCCAGGCAGTATAATGGTATTGTGTCACAGTACGTGACTTTTTTGTCTGTTGTTTTGCAAAATAACTGTATGTTTAAATTTGTATACATATACAGCATTTTTATGTATTCTTCATAATTTTTGAAGGTTTAAGCCCAAGTTGAATGACATATGGATTTATGTGAGATAGCAGTATAATTCAGTGTCAAAAAACACAAATCATTCGATAAGACAATTCGATATTTTCTTTTTCAGTGAACCCAAATTCATTATGCTACTGTAATTTTATTCATCTCTGTAAGTAGTTAAATCGTTTAAGATTCTATGGTTTTCTAAGATCATAATTTTAGCAAACAGGTAAATGAGTCATGATGAGTCAAAAAACACTATAAATAATTTTCGACGAGGATGCTTCTCTGGAAATGATAAGGGAGGCTAGTAGGTTAAATAATTTTTGTTATGGCTTATCATATCTCATATCACGAATGATTTTAATTAAGTAAAACAAAAACCATTTGATCATAGGATACAGTACCCGCATCGTTATTACTTTTTACAGGATACACGATACGATAGGATACACGCACGATACGATAGGATACACGCACGATAGGACAGGATACACGCACGATAGGATAAACGCAAAACACGATAAACGCAAAACACGATACACGCAAAACACGATAAACGCAAAACACGATAGACCTGATAAACGATCTTCACGATAGGATAAACGCAAAACCTGATAGGATTGTTTCAAAATGCGGAACGTTTTCTGACAAGACGAAAAGATTATTTTAAATTAAATTCAAAGATTAAAGATGATTTAGATTAAATTATATTTTAATTTAAATACTTGCAGAGCTTCAAATCTAAACTATAAAATACAATTATTATTATAAAAAGAACTTGAGATCTCTGTGGTAATTTTACAAACGTTGTTTATTTATATAAAAAAAATTGACAGTGATTTAATGGATTTTTATGAAATGGAGACTGTATTTTTTTAAAAATTTCTTCTCAAGGGTGTGAATTTTGAAACTCTATAAACAGATTTATTTTTTATGAAAAAATATACATTTTAATTTTATATCTAATAAATTTATCTACAAGTACCAAATTATTTCACGGAAGAAATTTACGCAATAAATTATATATTTGTAATTAATGTCTAAAGCTTACAATCTGCGATGTATCCAAAAATCGCAATTAAATATTAATATCTTAGAAAAAAAAAAGCAAAAGACCGGTCAAAGAAAGGGTCAAAGAAAGCGGTTATAACAAAATTAATAAATTTATGATAAATCCACCATGGACTATATATACAGTAAAAGAAAATTAATTTCCTGTGTAGAAATCTAAATAAATGTTAATATAATAGCGTTCTGCATTGATACATGTAAACTCTGTGAATAGAATATGAATTTGCTACAACTGCACATATACATGTTTACGCTAAGCTCTGACTTATGTACATGTAAACATTTATATATCAGATACTTAAAACCTGATTTATTAAATTTAAAAGGTTAAATACTTTTTTCTTTACAATACAAAGCAGAAAAATTAATTAACAAATATTAAAAGAGTGCTTTTCCGACTAAATAATTATAAATCAATGCTATTAAACTTGTGTGTACTGTTACTTAAAATAATTTAAAATAGGTTTAATTCGGCAAATGAATTATTAAACCTGAAAAATTATTTTAGAATCCAGTAATCTCATATGAGGCATATTTGAAGGGCGGGATGTTGAAAGTCCGTAACCAATTTAAAATTAGATAACCAAGATCTAACCAAATAGCCAACTATAATTTTGAATTCTTAAATAAAGTTATATACGTATGGAATGAAATCGATTAATACTATAAATTGATTCGGTGTATTTACCAGTCTTGCATGGTCACGGCGGACTCAGACGACTTCTTTTGTTTTATTTTTATAGTAAGATACCGTAGAGAAAAAAAAATGCGAGTTAATTTTCATAGTTTAGAATGTTAGAACTATTTTATCCGTTTCTACGATCAATGAAATTGTTTCCTAGAATTAATTTTGTCCGTATTACGTAGAAAACCCGATGATCCGAAAGTGCATGTACCATAAGATGATTTTTTAATCCATAAATTGTACAATTATTTAATATATTTTGAATTTAATCTGTGATAAGTTTGTTCAATTTAAACAAGTTAGGAACAAAATCCCGAAAATAAATATATGAGTTTCATTAGAACAAGGTAGTATTCGAGGTTACTAATTGACCCTCGATGAGAAATCAGTACAGGTTTGTTGACGGTGATCACACATACGGGCCGAGGTGTCAGTTTGGGCAGAAAGGGGAGGGGGTGGTTGTCCGCACAGGAAGACAGTGTGCTAATTAGAGAGCTACACATACGTGTCAGTTTTCTGGTAAGGAAAGGTCTTCGATTTATTTTGATTTTTGGCATCCCGATGGATTGTATTTTTAGTTTATTTCCACGCCGAAAAGGTAAGCTGTTACAAAACATCATGTTTTTCTCTGTATATATTATTTTAATGTTATCTAATGCCAGATAAAATTAATGAAAAACTTATATTTTATAGTAACAGCCATGGTGTGATAAATGGGGTAGAATATTTTTATGCATTATATTTTATAATTTAGACTTGCCATCAAATTTATAATTAGCTTTAAAAAATAAATTTCAAATTTGAACATGTACGGCCAAAATCGTTGTTAAAATCATCTGGATCAATGTCTTTAAGTTATGTTATTATATTTCTAACATCAAGACGTTTAATAATTGTGCATACATGCAGATCAGAAGCGTAAAAATATTACTGACGTTATCAGACGATAAACAAGGAAAAACAGAATATTGCATAAAAAAGATACATATCAATATCCTGCTTATTATTTACTTGCTTTATGTGTACGCGAACATCGTAGCTTTCCAAAAATCTTTCTCCGGTAACTCTGATTCATTTAAGAAAATCATATTAATAGTATTTAGTTTTGAATTATGGTTAGAACGGTACCTAGTGAAAATGGCACTTGGTGAAAACGGCACCTGGAATATGCAAAACAGCACTTGGTTTAAACGGCACTTAGTGAAAACGGCACTTGGTTAAAACGGCACTTGGAGGAAAAAGTATGTAATTGTGTTATGATATATATTTGACATAAGTTCTTTTTAAATTCAAAATTTAATTTATTGACTTTAGAATTTATTTATAGCTTCAATTTTGCTTTATTTCAATCTATTTTTAAAGGTAGTATTTATAAGCTATAATACCGCATATTTGAGTTCATCTCACAATATGCGCCGTTATCAAAGCTTGTATCCTTTTATTATATGTCATCATTCACCTCCTTTTTGTGAAAAAAAAACTAATAAATGTGATAAGCCAGAATTTATTTATCCATCCATACAGTGTCGGTACTTAGTCACTAGGTTTACGGGTTATCTCCCCTTTTCTATGCATCAATGAAAGTGAAAGGTGGGTGATGAAAGTATCCGATTTATGTTTTTGTATTATGAAATATTTTATAATAATTTCCAGATTTTAAAGTTAAGTTTCAGTCACAGAAGTAAAACAGATTATCTTATTAACATTGGTATTGCTCGATGGCAAGTATTTTTTTGGATTGAAACAGATC
>NW_026927462.1:0-30476 GCF_032062105.1 Saccostrea cuccullata | reverse complement strand
CTCAACAATCACTGGACCAGAAAAGCTGAAACTTATTTGGAAGCATCATGGAGTAGTGCAGATTCCAAATTGTTAAAATTGTGACCCCCGGGTATGGGGGGGGGGGGCGAGGCCAGAATAGGTATTACAAGGGTGGATATCTGGTAATTAAGAACGGCATAACCAAAGCTACTCAGGTGAGCTATGTAGCCCATGGGCCTCATGTTATATTTCTTTGGGAAAAAAGCAGTTGGTTTGATGTACTATCCCAGCAGAAATTGCAAATTTAATAAATTATCCAGTGAATCTTCATGGAAAGTGAATGAATGAAGGATATGGAGATACCGAACAGTATTCAATATCAAAGTCCATAAAACAATATAAAACAGGAGCAGAGTAAACACAGATCTCCGAAACATCAGAGGTTGGATCAGGTGCCATGGAGGAGTGAGCATACCCTGCCGACCAGTCATACCCGCCGTGTGCTCCTTGTCATGATTGGGAAATAACGGAAAATATATCGTCAATTCAGTGTATATATAAATAATGGACTAACAGTTAGAATGAAAAACGTCAGTCAGCATTTGACTCAATGATAAATTGTATTTGCTGCCAAGGTCATTGTATCGACCAAAGAACTTACAAAATGATGACTTTAAACGAGACTCCTGATACTCTTGTTTCATCAACTTGTCTGTAACTTCAACTTGTCAATAACTTACCTAGTTTTAGAAATTGTTCATACGTAGAATATGCTGTTGGTTTCGAATCAACTAAAGGCATATAAACACCGTAGGCAGGTGATGAAGTATAATGCTGCATAAGTAAGGGAAGTTGACGATAGAAAAGTTAAAGTCATGATTATCATAGAGCTTGGTTGTTAGATTACCGTTAACGTTTTTTCAAGTAAAATATCCAAGTATGAAACACATGTGTCAGACTCTGTGGTATCTTTTATCTCAAGAACCCCGGTATATCGTATCGACATAGGAATGGAAATTACCATTGTTAATTGACAATACGTCGTCGGTATATCTAAATGTTGAGTCTAATATCTGCAACGGTGTGTGTAAACAAATTGAGTGCGTGTTCTGAAAATTTGTTTGCACACGCCGTTACAGTTATGAGACTATATCATTCAAATATAATGACGTAATGCTTTTATTTGCATTTTTTACTCTCTGCCTTGATTTTAATGTGACATATTTTTAAACCCATGTATTATCCGTCGTGTAAACTACAGATAATGAAAGAGACAATGTAACAGCTTCTGCTCAATGTGAGCGTGATTTCTGATTTTCACTTATGACGTTACATATCCTCGGCGTTCAAGGATTGTGACGTAAAAATAAAACAAATGTTTTAACCTTTTGATCCCCTTAATGTATTCTGTGTTTTTAATGCTATAGATTTCCATTTATTTTATATGCAAAAGCATGTGTAATGTAAACATAATATATTAAACAACACAAAGCTGCCTTTAATAAATGTTTTTTCAATCCTCTAAATTAAGGGTTAAGAAGATTGGGGGTACTCTTTAAGATTCCTCTAACAAACTGACGCTATCTGCCTTAACATGATACGTATACAATTACTCAAAGCCTCCATCTCTTTTATTTTCAAATCGGATTAGATACATGTAGCAGCTACCGAAGCCAAGATTGATTTTCAATCTATCAAACAAGTAGAGATTTCACAACAAAAATTTAAATACAATTATGTTTTTATCTAATTTTTTATTTCTCAGTTAAAATAAATCATTTTGCATAATTAGATGTTCATTCTCTTTTTTCGTTTAAGTACTGTGTATGTTAAGGGACCCTCGTCGCCACCGAGCCATATTATAAGCGTGGTAGTGGGACTAACCGTCCTTCTAATTGTCCTTTGTATGATAGCTGTTGTGTGTTACAGAAAGAGGCGAACACGTGAGCATATTTGACTATAGTTTTAGCATATGACTTTTAATATTGATAAAAGCATAACAATTATACAATGTTTCAAAATATAAATACATGACGAAAGATAGTATCATGTAACGTAATATCCACAGATACATGTATGCATTTTTTCAAGATTAATCGTGGAATTAAATTTTTTTCTGACATTGAACAAAAGCATGTTTCATCATTATCAATATTTCTTTACAAATCAAGCTATGATTATTTATTCATACAAAGGACATTTTATTTTTGAAGCTAATTTAAATCAAGAACAGATATTCATTTTTTAATTCGGGCTATTGATTGAAATTATCTAAAAGATTTTTCATTGTAGATAAAAAAAGAAATGAAAAAGAAGAAAATATCCATTTACTACCTCTAGGTACAATTTTAAATTCACAATACTCTCAGTATTTTCAATTTTATAAAGCCAAATCACATGTTTTCCACTGATTAAAATAACTTTAATCTTTGTCAGATATACCACCGTTCTACAAAACTTCAATTTTCCACAAAGCAAATGCTTTTCTCAAAGACGGTGGTAAAATTCTGTGTTTGATTGGAGAATGGGGATCTGGGAAATCGACAATGGCCAAAGAAGTTTATATGTCCCGTACTGGAAGAACACCAGTTGTTATAGAGGACATATTGAAGTTTGATGTGAGTACTTGTCAGGACTCTTTTATCGTTGAGGAACCATTACCAAGAGAGAGCATTTCTGATAAAGAAACAAGAGATATTGTAGAAAAGATGATTTCTTTATGTAAACAAATACAGACATCTAATGACATATTTCTAATAATCACTTCAACTGAGGAAGCCTGGGGAAAAATTACAGGGAAAATCAAGGATTGCGTAGAACAAAGTAATGATTTATGTTGTCTTGATATAAATTATAAGAGTTTGACAAACGCAGACTTGATGCAAATCCTTCACACCATCTTCGAACATTACAATCCAGATACACCGTTTACTAATGTAGAAAAAGCTGCTTCAAAGATGAGCGCTGAATCATTTGGTTTCCCAGAAATATGCACATTGTTGTCGAGATGTAAAGAATTTCAAAACAGTCCTGTTGTGTTTCTGAATAGACCATTGCGTTATTTAAGTTTATATTTAGAAAACATGACTAAATCTCCTGAGGGAAAAGAAAAGTTTGCAATAATGGTATTTATGAGTGTAAATGATATGAAAATAGATGTTAATGAATTGAACGAGAAGCTTAGGAAAATATTTAGAACGTGTGGTCTCAACGCAGACAAAAAAGTGCAGTTACAAAAGATTTTACCACTGGAATTCGTATTACAGGTAGATTCGTCAGTTTATGTGTTACAACATGAAATTATAAAGAGAATAACTCTTATAACTTTTGGAAAGTTTTACTTCTCAGATTTACTTAAGTTTTCTTCGAAGAAAGATTTGGTAGGCTGGATTAAACTCAAGAAGACACACATTTTTACAAAGTTGTTGGACGGTACACAGCAAGCGTCGGATATAGAACCAGTTCTTGAAATTAATGAGGAACAATGGATTGAATATCTGAAGAAAATGGAGAGTACATCTCAACCAACATGTGAGAAAAGTGATATAACAAATGACAAACATAATATTGACCTCTGAATGAAGAATATGGAGATAACGAATAGTATTCAATATCAAAGTCCATAAAACAATAAAAAACTGGAGCAAAGTACACACGGACCTCTAAAACATCAGAGGTGGGATCAGGTGCCATGGAGGAGTGAGCATCCCCTGCCCACCGCTCACACCCGCCGTGTGCTCCTTGTCATGAACGGGGAATAACGGAAAATCCGTCGTCAAATCAGTGTATGAATAATAGACTAACAATTAGTATGAAAACGTCAGTCAGCATTTGACTCAATGATAAATTGTATTTGCTGACAAGGTCATTGTATTGTAAAATTGTACAACTGTACAATACCATTGTAAAACAATTGTACCGTTTGTAATGTAGATTTTTCATTTGTTAGTAAACACTACTCATGTTGAAAAATGAAGCAATCTACAGTTTTGATTGATTGTATGTTGTTTTACCTTCCATTTGGGAATTTTTCACTTATATAGACACGTAACTATAAACCGGTGAAGGGCGTCAAATTTAGACTTATACTCGGCACTCAGGGTCTTTGAACAGTTAGGAATCTTTATGGTGCCAACGCCTGTCGTGACGTGGAGCCTGAGTTTTTAAGGTCTCATCCGAAGGACCCGCAACTTTTACTTCAAAGTTCCTAGCAGTGAGGGAACAGTTGTTAACTTTTTATCAACTAGACTTAGGTCTATCGCAGCCGAGATTCGATCTCACGATTTTCCAATCACGGAGTGAGCGCTCTACCGACTGAGCTTCCGTGATATACCAATGAAGGAAAATGCATGCTTGTTACTATACAAAGAAAATGTTTTATTTTCATTTATTTATTCCATATAGCTATATGCATTTAACTTATTCTTTACATAGAAATTAAATAAAGTCTGGAAATGTTCTGTAGTAAATAATATTTTTTTTACCATGTTTCGATATGACCATTAATATGTAAGTTTTTCCGATCAGATGAGATTTGCCAAGTAAAAACAAAAACATTAACGAGGTTCGCTCCTGAGCTTTTGAGCAGATTTATATCTTAACCTGTATTTCTAAAAACTCTATGTTATAATTCTTACATCAAATTTGGATTCTACGATGTCAGTTTAACTATATATAGTTAAAACTCCATGATTAAATCCTGCACCAAAAGAATTTTTTGAGGAACTATAATTTTTGGCGGAAGGTTTTTTATTTTGAAGAAAATGATCATTTTTTTCTCTTTCGAAGTATTTAAAGTATGTTAATTTTGGATTCCTATCTTTCCATGCAGCCTGCCTACAGAGTTATTTTGTGCATAAGACTGTTTTATACTGGTCCAAAATCATCTATTAAATAAACAGTCATATTTCATAAATATAGCAAATATATTGTGAAAATAAAGGAAAAATAGTCCTAATTTAAGCTTATGATTAACACTATTTTACTAACATAATAATAATGATTGTTTTTATATAGCGCTTTTCTAGCATAAATGCTACTCTAAGCGCTTTACAATACATTATTACGCCAGCAGACCTTAACAATCCAGAATCTTTCTCAGTGCAAGCTGCCGTTATCAGCGCTAGAACACTAACATTCTGACAATATCTTTCACTGTCTATAGCCAGGTACCCCTTTTACACTTGGGTGGAGTGAGGAAATTCGTGTAAAGTGCCTTTCCCAAGGACACAACGTCGGCTTGTCGCAGCCAGGATTCGAATTCACAACCTTTCGGTTTAGAGTCCGGCACCTTAACCACTGAACTATCGACGCCACGCAACATCTAAACATTAACATCACAGACCACCAGTTTAAATTTTCTTTTCTGAATATATACAATATTTTTTAACTATTCCTCTTAAATTCAGTAAAATGTCATTACTTTCAAATTAATATTTTGCTTGTTTGATTTTTATGCCAGAAAAATTAACATGTTTAAGTGCAAAAAGGTAAAAAAAAAATGAGCATGCGGAGAAATTTGAAAATATCTTCCTTGTCACAAATTAAAAGTGTCTCTTTAAGATAAAATAAGACTGTGTTTTCTCCCATTTATTTGAACAAAAATATTGGAGGAAAAAAAAAAAGGTTTATGTGTGCGATGTTTTTACAGTGCAAAAACGTCAAACTAAATGCTCTGTAGAGACAAAAGACGCGCATTTACCCCCACTTTTTGTTTTGATTTTTAATAAAGCTATATGTATAAATTCTAAAATTATACTTGAAAAGAAATTCTTATTGCTGTTGATTGCCGGATCCAGCCTCCTTAAGCACATTATTCCTGAAACAAGCAACTTTTGTTTTCTAGGGTTCAGATCATATACATCAAAATGAATTTGATATTACAGTAAAAGTCGGTTATAAAAACGTACAGTATCTCAGATTGTGTTTCCGTAAAACAAAGATTTTTTCATTTCGAGAATTATGGTGGCATATACATGCTATACACATACCATACAAATTAGTTACAATTTTATTTTTTTTTTACGCAGCACAGTTAAGGCTATAATAAGAAGGGGGTCTTACTTATATGGGAAATTTTTACTATGACGTCACACAAAACTACTAGGTCCTCAAATGACCTCAAAATAAAATTTTTTGCTATACTTAATTGTAGAACAGATCTAGACTATATCAAATCTTCGTATACCTGTAGTTTTTTCATTTATTTCAACCCACAAAGCATGATATAAAGGACTCATTGATTGCAAGGTACGTGTCAAAGTGACGTCATATCGTAAAAGTTGACGCTGTTTGTATGCAGTGGGAGGCTGATAAAGCTACATTTTGTACAAAAAATAATGTTGTAATCAAATAAAATATTATTTGCAGATATATAAAGTAATTAAATTGGATGCGATGTCTATTTTACTATTCAATGCATGGACTGTCCGTTTATTCTCTAGACAAGTGAGGCTGTCGCATATTTGCAGATTTGTCGTAGATTCATTTAAAAAGTAGCAGAAGGGTTCTAATATATCGATTTATTGCAAGGACATACCCTTATATGCCAAGTTTTTTTTTTACATATAAACTGAAGAACCATTAGAATATTGGAAAAGTGCCGTGAACCCAATGTAATCTTGCAAAATAAGTTTATTATATCTAATTTAAAAAAGGACTGAGGAATATTTCGGGGACTTTGTGATCATTGCTGAGGTAAACGGTAAATTTAGTCTTGTTACCCTTCACAAGACCGCGTCAAGCATACTTTTTGGTTTTTAATCACTAAGAAGAATCAACAACAAAAAATCAGAAAACAGAATAATCAAAGGTGCTGCAAGTTTGATAAAAGTTGACATTTGTTTAGAAGATGATCCGATATCCCCATCAACTTTAAAGTCTTCTGAAACAAACTTTTAATATGTACCAGAGAGCTTGCATTTGTTTCCACAGGTTTTGATCACAAGCATTGACACTACATTGAAAACATCCTCCGCTGAACAAGCAGCAATGGAATTCACAAGACCCTGAAGTATCATAGCTCCATTACAAATCGGGCTTGGCATTCAACTCCATCATCGTTTTGATTCAAAGTTTCACATATATACTTTGTATAGCTTTGGTTTTTCCTCAGCTTACTCAGTGGTGCTTGAGTATGAAGTCAATGCTGCATAAACGACAGAGTCTACACAAAAGGATGATTTAAGTGGCAACACCTCGGTCTAGTTTGTTGCTGATAATTTTGACCAAAACAATCGCACTTTAGATAGACACGAAACGTTCCATGACTTGAGTATCATTGTTGGATTCAAACGAAAGCAACAAAAGGAAGTCATCATTTTGCAAGTTGGAATCACGACCAAAGAACTAAAAAATGCAGAAGTTGATTTTCACTTTTGTAAGCTAGACCAAAGAAACTATTATCGTTTTACAAACAACGTGACAGTTTGCTTGATAGGGCGTGCTAAAATTTTGTATGCCCATTATCATTGTACTCATAGATTGGACGATTGATTTCAATGGAATCAATAATACTTTGCATATGAAACAGAGAACCCAACAATACCACTGACAATACTGACCAATCGTTTTGAATGACATGTTTACGAGTATGCAGTAAACAACAATTACATGTGGACGGACAAAGCAAGTTTTACAATCTATAATGATAGCTACATTAGTACAACAGTAGCCGAGTAGCCTTGCTTACTAATTCCATTCTTTGAGTTTTCTTATACATGCACGTAGGCCTACATAAAACCCAATGCGGTCAAATCACAACAAATGTAATACACGCGTTTTTTAAGGACAGAAAGCGGTCTTAGACAGACCACGTGTTGCTGTTGAGTACAAATGTCGCACTGGTGAACAATCATTCAATGTGATTGGCCGATATTATCAGGATATTGTTGTATTCTGGGTTTCATATGCAAATTATTATTCATTTCATTGAAATCAAACGTCCAATCGATGAGTAAAATGATAATCAGCATACAAAATTTTAGCACGCCCTATCAAGCAAACTGTCAAGCTGTTTGTAAATTGATAATAAGTCGATATTTTTTTCACAGATTTAAACGTCACAGAAGTTGAAGATACTTCATGTGATAAATCACTTCACTGCAGCGTTGTTTGGTCAAAGCGAATTCCAAGCCGGTCTTCTACCTGTCAAATGGTAAACAATCGCGATTATCCTGGACAGTCAAATGTTGAGATCTTGCCCATGTTACACATGAACCTAAGCGATGCATTTTTGTATTTTTTCACGCTACATTTTGTTTGCAAAAAGGCTAGATAAAGTACATATTCCGGTGCTGACATTTGATCAGCCTTTGTATTGTAAAGCTTCGAATACTTTACGATAGGAGGCGAGACACATATGCGTCGGAACCGGGGGGGGAGGGGGGGGCTAGCCCACCCCCACTTTTTTGCAAAGATAGACATAATATAGGGATTGAACATTTGGGCGTAGGTTTAGCCCCCCACTTTCAACAGGCACGTTGCATTTTTTTAAGCTTGTCAAGTTTTTTGGTAGGTTTGAAATTTTTCTTTTCACTTAGCCCCCCTCCCCTTTCATTTTGCTTCCGAAGCCAATGCATCAGGAGATAATTACGCTAAAGTCGATGTAAAGATCAATACAGCAGATATACAAGAAGACGTGGATGTATTTGATGATCTATTAAATGGAAGCAGCACCAGCAAAAATTTACAACAGATTGATGCCTTGAAAAACATAAGAAAAAAATGCATCTGTTTGAAGAATCAAGACTTACGACTACTCTTGTTTTGTTTCAGTAACTTTGATTAGTCGAAATGATGCAAAAGTTTATCACGGCAGAAAGGACTGGATATTGGTACCTGCATCTACAAACACTGAAAGATTTGTTGTCGCACTTTGCAGCAACTGGTCACAACAAAAACATACTAAATGTGGCCATCTTTATTTAACATCAGCAAATGCTTCACCTTGAGAATACTCATCCTACTCTTCACAATACCTTTGTAATGATGGTTATGATGAATCAAGCACAAAGGCATCATCTCATTTACACTGAACAAAATGACTTGTCTCTACTAAAATACATTTCAGTCTGCAAACGCTATTTCGATCGAATAAAGAATCTTTCCGGATAAATCAAGAGAACGAGCAGCATTTTATTGAAATGCTTTTCAGAAAACGAAAAGAAAATGCACATCAAGACATCAAGACTACGTAAGCAAAAAATGATGTTGATATCAGTATAAGAGAAACACACTACATTGGTGAATACAAAGATTTACTATCTTTATTGATATACATAAAAAAAGCCAACATGTCAGCCCATACAGTCCCTATCAGACCAATGTCGACAATCTACTCCTCAAAATGTGTGGAAAATATAGAAAACAAAAATGTTCTAGGAGAAAAGTTTGGATTCTTCTGTCATCCCTACACACACATACAGGTTGTGATACAACCTCTCGATTCTTTGGCTTTGGAAAAAGTAATGCATTAAAAAAACTTCGAGAAAGGTATCGATTTCAATCTAGATCACAACTTTCAACTTTAAATTAGCTAATGTTATTCCATGCCGAAATAGAAAAGATTAGAGCAGAAGTCATTTCTTTTCTTTATGGCGGATTACAACACGAAATCTTGGACACTCTGCATCATCGACGATTTACGCGAAAGTCTATTTCATATCAATATATTACCACATACATCCGCTGCAGCTACCTTTAAATACCATAATTTCCGTTCCTATTATCAGGCAATGGAATTGATGAATAAGACAGCGGCTAGGCTATATCTCTTGGGTTGGGAATTGTCCTCTGGTGGAAAACGGAGCCAGTTAAAACTCGTATGCCCCTTGCGCCAGAAAAACTGTACAAATAATCCACTGCAATTGTGAAAGAGATTGTACCTCTAATATATGTATTTGCCGCGAGCACGGAATCGACTGCATTGAGTCTGACAAGTATGTTTCATACTTGGTTTTTAGGTGAAAAAGACAATAATGGTTAATCTAACAACGAATCTCTATGATAAACATGATGACTTTTACTTTTCTATCGTCAACTTCCCCTGCTTATGCAGCAATATACCTTCATCACCTGCATACAGAGTTTATATATCTCAGTTGATTCGATATGCAAGAACATGCTCTACGTATGAATAATTTCTAAAACGAGGGAAATTATTGTCAAACAAGTCGATGAAACAAAAATATCAGCAGTCTCCTTTAAAGGCATAATTTTGTAAATTTTATGGTCGATACAATGACCATGTCAGCAAATACAATTTATCAATGAGTCAAATGATGACTGTCGCTTTTCATACTATTTATTAATCCATTATTGATACATTGGATTAAAGACGGATTTTCCGTCATTTCCTGATAATGACAAGGAGCACACAGCAGATGTGACCGGTCCATGGCACCTGATCGCACCTCTGATGCTTTGAAGGTCCTTGTTTGCTCTGCTCCTGTTTTGTATTGTTTTATGAACTCTTGATCTTAAATACTGTTCGTTATCTCCATATGTTTCATGTATGAGGAATGGGGGGATAACTGTTTAGATAGATCTAATGAAGAGGACAATAATGACGAAATTAAAGAGCTCTTTCCCATTACAAATGAAGGATTACAAATTCGATTTTTCATTTTGTTTAATGAAAATAAATTTAAAAGAAAAACTACATTTTAGGCCGATAATTTGATTATATCAATGTGAGAATTAAAAAAAGAAGATGGACTGCTTTTTTTTCTTTTAAATAATTGGAAACGTAAATGGTATCTGACATTACACAAAACAGAATTTTCGATAATCTACTTCTTTTTTTATCTTTTATTACACAGTTCCCATCAATACCCATTTACAATTGCCAGTTAACCCTGGTATTTAGGATAACCAGCATAAAAACAACAAAGAAAAAAACTACAAAATATGTCATTATAACAAGTTTGTTAAAAGTTTAACTGGGTCTTTAAACATACAAGTTTTTGACAAATTTAACATGAAATCTATATCTTTTTCTAATGCTTTTTCTAACATGAACTTCTCTTGTATAATATTTTCTATTCTGCTTTTCATTTTAAATTTATATATTTTATATGCCAGATATGATATTATAGTATTATAAAAGAGAATTCTTGAATTTGTTTCCAAGTAGAATCCTACAACAATATGTTTCCATTGCACATCACAGTTCATAACAATATTCAACTTTTGTCATACACCTTTTACATTATCACAATCAAAAATTAGATGTTGTATATCTTCATTTTCATTTCCACAAAATTCACATTTTGCATTTTCTCTTAATTTACATTTTTATAAAAAAGAATTACAACATAGAATATCATTCAACAATTTATAATTAAATTCACTAAGACGTTTATCATACATGAGTTTGATTTTATTTCTATAAATATTACCCCAGTATTCTTTACTCACACAAAAGTTTCGACCTAATATTGATTGATAACATGGATATTTAAACTTTTTAGATAACATATTCTCATAGAAAAACTTACATTTTTTATCTGTAATACAATTAAAACCACTGTTGAAATTGAAAGAATTTACAGAAGTTGTCTTGGTAAAAATACAACACTTCATATCAAACATGTTACTCTGTTTCGTTACTACTTTTTTTAGAATCTTGTACTCACACAACCAGTTAGATTTATTTATCAAGTTTTTGAAATTTCTTGTAATGTTTTAAAATTACCATTTTCATCAAAGAGATCTTTTGTATGCAATATTACTTGCAATCCTATTTTTAAAACATATTGTTTTACCTTTAAATTGATATAAAATGTTATTCCAAAGTGGTTGTCGTGCAAATTTGACATTTGATAAATTTGATACATCTATTTCCTTTTTGCATTCATTGAAATAACAGAATATTTCTTTATAACAAGTAGGCAGGTGAGAAATAAGTGAAAAGTTTTCGAGTTTTCTTTCAGACAATGTAAGTAAATAATTAATGTCTATGTTCATTTCATTCAGTTATCCGTTTATGACTTTATTCAGTATACAAGATTCATCACTAAGTCTTGTTACCCAAGCTGCCTTTAAGGCCTTTAATTTCAGTTCAATAGTGCCAACATATATTAATTTTGATAAAGCTAAAGAATTAACTACACAAAACTTTCCAAAATTCGTTAATTTTCTTTTTTTTCCATGATTCAGACAGCTTTTCCATATCTTCATAAATTTTAATCCAATTCAAGTTGTAGCATTGGTCTTTGTTATGACCAATAAAAATACCTAAGCAGCGAACAGCATCATTAGTTAAATTTATACCACACACATTTGAGTGCCTATTCCTGAGACTACCTAAAAGTATACATTGTGTTTTATTCAGATTAATTTTTGATCCAGCTTGGTTGCAAAAAGTTTGAACAATAGCAATGAGGATATATCTTTTAAAGCTAAAGTTATATCATCCGCATGTTGCAGATTTTTTATTTCTGGCGAAGTTGCATTTTGTTAAATACCTTTAATATGTTCATTACTTTTTATTTTTATATCTAATATTTCTGCGACAAATAAAAATAGCAAGGCTGAAATAGGACACCCTTGTCTTATGCCGCTAGACATAGAACAAGTTTTAGAAATCCAGCCAATATTTTTTACTTGAAAAATTGGGTTGGTGTATAAAATTTTTATCCATCTGATAAAGTTTTCACCAATGTTAAATTTTTCTAGTACTTTAAATAAAAAATTCCATTCTATCGAATCAAAAGCTTTTTCAAAATCTGTAAATAACAAAAGTCCTTCACTATTATTTTCCATGCAATGTTCATAAATATCTAAAACAGTTCTATCATTAATTCCGACATAACGTCCTTTAATACATGTATATGCTGATTGTTCGTTACTTATTAATTGATCTATAACTTTTTGTAATCTTCTTGCAAATATTAAAGCTATTATTTTTTATAGTCAGTATTTGTTAAACTTAGAGGTCGATAGTTCTTTAAATCATTCTTGTCTCCTTTTTTAAATAAAACTGTAATAAGAGATATGCGTTGTGAAAAAGTCAACTCTTTATTGTCAAAAACGGACAGCAGTACTTCGTAAAATGAGGAGCTTATAAGGTTCCAAAAACATTTATAAAATTCACACGGTAAACCATCTAAGCCAGGAGATTTATTGTTTTTCATATTAAAAACAGCTTCTTTACATTCATCTATTGTAGGCATTGCATCACATTTTTCCTTCTCTTTATTTTCTCATTCTGGACAATTAACATTTTGAAGATATTTTGATATTTCAGTATTATCTATTGATTGACTACTGTAAAGGTTTTCGTAAAAAGTGCACATTTCGTGCAAGATTTCAGAATTTGAAGAAAATGTCTTAGTTTCATTTCGTACTTCAAAAATTGTATTATTAGTTTGGGTTTTCTTTTCTGATCCAAGGAAAAAACTTGTGTTTCTTTCGCCCTTTTCTATCCATTGTGCTTTAGATCTTATTTGTGCGCCTTTTGCTAATTCGTTTTGCATTTCATCTAAATCTTTTTCCAATTTTCTTTTTTCGTTCATATTAATTTGAGCGCTAGGAAGATTTTCAAGTTCATCAATTTTCTTTTTAACTAACTGTATCTTCATTTTTATGTTGTGTTTTGATTGTTTAGCATAATGTATTGAGAAATTGCGAATTTTTACTTTGAATAATTCCCATTTTGAAATTGAATACAGCGACTTATCTAATTCATTAAAAATCTTGATGACACCTTCTTTATATTCAGTCTAATCTAAATGAGATACGTTTAATTTCCAATATCTGGAACCGCGTTCTTGTTTGCTAAAATCCACAGATGTTTTTAAGTATCTGCGATCGCTCATTCTAGTGTTTTTATTGTGTGTGCCTGGTATGCGTCTAATAATTTCATAGAGTTTAAAGTATCGCTACTTACAAATACATAATCTATTCTGCTTTTAGGACAGTTATCTGAATCACACCAGGTAAAACCATCTCTCTGAGGATGTTTATATTGCCAAAGGTCTACAAGATCTAATTAATTTAAAATTTCTAATAAGCGCTTTTGCGATTTATCACTTTTCTTTTCAAAGTTACAATTAAAATCTCCACAGAGAAATATTTTACTTCCTTCAGAGGAATACAAAGAAGTAAATGTTTTAAGTCTGTTGAAAAAGGTTATTCGCGCATTTTCACTATTAGGTGCATACACATTAATAAAAGTAATTAAATTGTCATCTACCTTGACATTAACTAAAAGTTTTCTTGCATCTTTAGATTTGTGTATATTAAGAATATTTACATTAAGTTCTTTACGAAACAGTATGGAAACTCCTCTACTATATGAAGAATCAGAAAAAGCATGTATGGATACAGTATAACTTTCCAAATTGAGTAATATTTTTCTTTAAATTTATCTATATAATGAGTTTCTTGTATCAATACAACGTCGAATCTATTTTGTTCTAACCAAAGATAAAACTTATTCCTTTTTTCATGCAAATTCAACCCTCTGACATTAACAGATATTATGTTTAAATTACACATGAGATAGCACTACCATTCTAAGTAAATAATGTTTAAATACACGTACCTATGTAATAGTATAAATAGTTCAGTTCATTGATATACAGCGTCTGGATTGAGGGTTTTTGATATTTATTTGTCCCCTTCAGAGCTATCAGAATCGGCATTGCATCCAGAAACGTCACTGTCGGACGCAGTTCTTAGATCCTTCAGCATCTGAACGATATTGCGCTGTCTAGATTGTTCACGATGTGCTTGTTTTTGTTTCCGACTAATGCTGTCGCTTAATTTCCTTTTTCAATTTTTTTTTTGAGATTTTCTTCATCATGACGTCGAGGGTATTAGATCCCGGCCAGTGATCCGGTTTGGTATTTAGTGTTCCCGTACGATCCAGTCCCGATCCCCACTCGTTGTTATAGGTGGCCTCTACAAAGGTTGTGGACTGCTTAGCGGTCCTCAGCTTTTCTACGAAGACAGGGACTTGAACACACTTGTTTTCAAGGATATCCTCCATGACCTTTTTTTTTGTCGACTCCCGTTGTTCATTTGTTTAATTTTTTTCCCAAGACGCAGGGCAGTGAGGGCGTCATCTGCGTTTTTAATGGTGTTTGCTGCGTCCAAGTCGCCACAACGTAGTGCTTTTGTATATTGAAAAGCATGTTCAGCAGACCTATTTTTGACGCCATAAAAATCCAACTCGCACGGAAAAAATTTGAAAGGACATCATCTGCTCCACAGAAAGGTGTAATGTGTTTCTGAGGTTCATAGTGGGGGCATGATTTGTCGCCAGGGGCATGCCCAGGTTGTTTGCAGACTTTGCAATATATATCGGATGTGCACCTTGATCTAGTGTGGTTAGTACCCCAGCAGTTGGTACAAACCAGGTTACCTGTTTTCTTAGGTTGTCCAAAATGAAATATTTTACATTGAACACACGCACAACAATTGGTTCTATGTAGGCTTTTGCCATCAGGTAGGGGTTCAATGAACATGAATCTTGTACCATTCAAAATACTTGTCATTCTGTTAGTCTGGGGGTGTCGAATCTTTTCGTATAAGATCTTGCTAACAAGTTTGACACATGTTTTGTCAATAATCTACTTCTTAAATATGCAGCTTAAAGTGTTGAGGAGAGTGAGGGGAAGGGGATACGGAACCAGCAAACAAAATATAAAATATGATAATGAATACATCTTGTACTTTCATAACATACCTAAAATTTATGTTGCAATAAGTTTCAGGTTTCACAGTTTTTATGCTAATTTGACTGGAATATATAGCCAAGATTTTCTTAAAACCGTGTTTTACCGTAAATTCGACAAAAAGTGGTAAACAAATGATTGCATAGAAGAAAACCCCAGTTTTTTTTTTTTTTTGTTTTTTTTTTTTGTTTTTTTTTTTTTTTTGTTGAAGGACAATTGTAAGATATTTAGAAGATTTAAATAGAAGAAAATGTGGTAAAAAAAAAAATATGAAATTTTTGGAGCGGGAGCAAGAAAATGTACTCTATTTATGTTTTACAATATGTCGATTTTATTGCTCTTGTCATGGAATATCTGGGGTATATGGAGGTATCCCTTTCTCTAAATCATTCAGTATTTGTCTTTCGTCGGGACTGTTTTCCAGACTTTCTTCCCGTGGTCCTGTAGAGCTGATTTTAGCATTGATAGTTAAATTGATAACTTTTGGACCAGTTTATTACATGTTTATATGCCCAACTTACGAAAGATTTATTCCTTTGATACAGAGAATATTTGATAATTCAGTAGGCCTAATAACTTGTGGACAATGAGCTTAGTTTATATATGTGTATATTGATGTTTTGTATATCAAATTTCATTTTCATGGACATTGACAGGCATTTTCAATTAAAAAGTTTTATCCAAGAAGTGGAGACTCTAAATTCTTTACCGTTTCGACGCCCGCGTGGCGCAGTGGTTAGAAGGTCTGCTCTAGCGTCGCGGAGTAAATTGATCCTTATGTCGCTATCCCACTGTGGGACATGGAGACAGGTCCTTCGGATGGGATCGTATAGGTCCCGTGTCACAGTAGTCGCTGGCAGGTAAAAGATCCCTCCCAGCTCATCGGCCCTTATATTAGTGCCGAGTATACAAATGTAGGACAAAATTTGCAGCTCTCCAACGGCAAGTGGTTGTGTCTCCATGTGAGTGAAAATTTAGGTGATATATTATTTTTAATATGCAAAACATTTAAAAATTAATCAACAGCTATCTGACCCAGATTCACAAAATAAAATTGACTTAAAAATTTATAGATTTACGGTATATCATGGCAAAGAGATTTTTCTTTCAGAATTTTTTTTCAAAGACCATACATTTATCGTTTTCTTTCTATCAAGGGACTGCTAATTTAAAGTTATCAGTAATAGGAACAAACTCAAAGTCAAATAAATATAAAATACATGGTTACTGTCTTGAAATATAAGCGATATTTGGGCGAGGGTAAGAAAACGTGATAGACGGCGAGGCTTGCCGAGCCCTCTTACGTTTTCGACCCTAGCCCAAATATCGCTTATATTTCAAGACAGTTATCATGTATTTTGTTAATCCTGCAACAAAATTTTTACATTTGACCGTCCAATACAAGCTATTTTCGACGGATTTAGGCACATATCTGCAGTTGAAACTATGACGCCATGGCGTAAACGTTGCAATATACATGACGTCACAATGCTTTTAGAACGTCGGAATACATGCACGAGGCTGTATCCCGCTTCAGACAAATGTGTCCATTACTGATTGGATAAAAGCTAATCACGTGACACCCTGAAATTTTCCGTATTACGTCTCCGTCGAGGCGTAATATGAAAATCGGGCACGCGATTCCGTTCGAAGCGTTGTTATTGTAAATAAAAATGGCGGCTAAGAATCGGTTTACGTAGGTAGTTTAGTTAAATTTCTTGTTACCGTAACGATATTTTATGTTGATTGCTGTTGGATTAAAACTTAATATTTTCATAATATGCACAAATATTTTTTTTTATATTGAAAAAGGTCTTCAGCGGGATAAAGTCGTAACACAGTCAGTTAGTGACCTAATACGGATTCATACAGGGTGTGAAATGGAAATCCGTTTTGGGACTCGGCTTCGCCTCGCCCAATACGGATTTCCATTTCACACCCTGTATGAATCCGTATTAGGTCACTAACTGACTGTGTAACTAATAATATATATATATTGTATATATTTTATATAATGAACACAAAATTCTACCGTCTTGTTACCAGATGGGGCATCTCAATAGGCCAAAAATTAACGAATTTTCCTGTTTTTATAGAGTACTACAAAATATGACAGGCACAAAGGTATTTTATGAATTAATTATAAGAGTATTGGAGAGATTCTCAAATTTATATGTTTAAAAATAAAAGAGCATGTTTATCACTTTTTATTTAATAACATTTATTACTCCTTTCTTTAAGAGCTTCTGTTTATCATAACGTCAAAAACACAATATAACGACTTCAACCTATCTATCAGTTGCAGAATCGGTTAAAAATTCAGTTATATAAAATTTTAATTTTTAAACCTGTAATTTCCTAATTTTGTTTAATTATATTAATCAAGTGAAAAAAAATGCTTTAAAACAGTAAATACGCTTCATTTTGCTTTGATGCGTGAAATATTGCGCAATGAAAACTACAGTCGGCCCCCTGAAACGGTCTTCTTTGAACAGTTTTTTATATCGCTGATAACCTTTCATGCTATGAATATTTCCGTCAGGTAAAATTGATATCCGTATAGTTAATCGGCCATTTTGATCGATGAAAAACAAATAGTCGAGTATTTATGGTGCAATTGAAATAAACCAGTATCATGTTTGTGAAAACTAAATCATGTCCAAAAGATGTGGGTGAATGGAAAACTCGTGAAAAGAACTTTAATTGTTCTTATCCAAAAGAAGTTTATCATTGTTTATCTGACGGATACGGAAATTTGGGAGAAACATGTATCAAAGGGCTTGCAAGCTGGGTTGAGAAAGGTAAATTGTTTAAAACGAAAGTATGTTAAGAAGCATATTATGTCAATTATTTATTATTAGAAATAGGATTTGCCTGATTTAATGACTTGACAGATTAATCGTAGTATGTTGTAAGATATTATAATTCAATGCGCATTATAATAGCATATTAGAAAAATTTAAATGTCAAAGACTATCGAAAACTACGGAAGCCCAATAGTGCAAACCAAAAATAAATAAAGAAAAAAAGAAATTATTAAATAAAGAAAAACGAAATTATTAAATAAAACGAAATCATTAAATAAAGAAAAACGAAAATATTAGATAAAGAAAAACGAAATTAATAAATGAAGAAAAACGAAATTAATATATATAGAAAAACAAAATTATTTAAAGTAGAAAACGAAATTATTAAATAAAGAAAAACAAGATTATTAAAAGTAGAAAACTGAAACTAAAATACGGAATTTATAGATGTGCATGGTAGGGCCTGAACACATGACTCATCCCATAAAGCGCACGTGTTATAAAGCATCACTTAGTAACTCTTTACACCTTATATTGTTTCGACATTACAAACGTGTGGGGGAAATGAAAAATTAAAGAAGAAAAATAAATATCAAATTGACAAACGAACAAAAAAATATATGCACACTGTCAAAAATTCGCATCATAAACTGTTCAATTTTGTTTACTTGCATTTGTTAAATTGCTGTGTCATATCCCATCAACATCGTTGCTGAAGCCTGTAAGCCTGGACGTAATGAGGATAGCTGTTTCTGCTTGCATAAAATTAATGACATTCCAATAGATCTCATGAACCGCAAGAAGGTCTACACCTTATGTATCGTATTACTGAATTCCCCAAACTTAGCCCAGCGTCCTATCTGTGTACCCATAAATCTTAGATTGTTGAAACTATAAAGAGAAAAATTATTTGATTACTTTGTGGGATTTGTTATGTGCAAGTGTGTGCATTGATTGTTCACAAATATCATCGACTTATAAATACACAGACTGAGAGTTTGTCATTTAGAATATGTGAGAAAAAGTACTATAGTAGTCAGTACCACTGACTTATAAATAGTACAAATTGAGAGTTTGACATTTATAATATGTGAGAACAAGTACTAGTAGCCAGTACGCCACTTCTCATTATGCTTTGATAAAAAGACCAAGAAATCAGAAGTGTTTTGCTTTATTTCATTTTATTATTAAAGCTGTTAACGTCAACATATCACCGAATTATCGGCCAAATTATCTGACCGGTCAAAGTTCACATTTATTAATCATATAAATTTATGGAAAGAAATTAGCTAGTTGATGGGTAACCGGGCTATCAAAATACTTATTGCATTAAAATAAATAAATTTAATGTAAGATAAAAACATAAATCAAAGCATATTGGATACCAAAGGTTAAATTCTTCCCGATCCATGAATTTTAATGGTTATGTTATCGATATGGAAATAGGTGAATGTACAGGCATCACACATCACACTTGTTTATTGTCGAAACAGAATCAGGTCTATCAGACGCGTGCGCTAATGATGTATGTGTTCAAGCCCTTATCATGCAATTCTATAAATTCTGTATCTTAGTTTCAGTTTTCTATTTTTAATAATTTCGTTTTCCTTTACTAAATAAATTCGTTTTTTATCTTTAATTATTTGTTTTTACCGTTCACGGTAGCTCAGTCGGTATATAGAGCGCTCGTTCCGTGATCGGGAGATCGTGAGTTCGAATCTCGGCCGAGAGTGACCTAAGTCGATAAAAAATGGGTATCAACTGTTCATTCGCCATGCGCTCAGCACTTTGAAGTGAAAGATGCGGGTCCTTCGGATGAGACCTTAAAAACCGAGGCCCCGTGTCAGCGGCAGGTGTTGGAATGATAAAGATCCCTCACTGCTCAATGGCCCGAAGTGCCGAGGAAAGGTCAAAATTTGAAGCCCTTCACCGGCATACGATGACGTCTCCATGTGAGTAAAAAATTCTCGAGAGGGACGTTAAACAATATGCAATCAATCAATTAATAATTTGTTTTTCTTTATATATTTACTTCGTTTTTCTTTATATTGTAATTTCGTTTTTTAGCTCACAGTGGCGTAGCCAGGCCACTTTTGATGTGGACGCGAGAGTAGACAGGGGGTTTGGGAGCCTAATGCCCCCAATGGGTCCGTGGTTAAGCCCTGATGAGGATCCAGAGGGCATGCCCCCGACAACTATTGAATTTCGATGAGCATATTCGACCCTCCTGATCGCATTTTTCTTACACTTTTAATTTTGTCATGCACCCATGTTTTCGAGGTCTGTTTTGTTTTGTTTTTGTACAAAATATGGACAAACACTCAAAAAATGAGAAAGAATATTTCCAATACATTGTATCATTGTTTATGATATGAAGAGCCCACTTAAAACAATTTTAGACTTTTGAAGAGACAAAATACTTATGATGAATTAATCGGTTGGAGTGGTTCATGTAGAATATGATGCACTTATAAAAAAAAAATCAGCAATACGTAAACCATGCCAGATTCAAGGAAAATCTAATGATTTCAGAAATGGAGATGTCTCCTATAATATTTTCCCCTAAAACTGATTCTGTTAATTTTCAGTTATTATTTATTGTTTATTAAATTGTTTCTAAACATTTATTTTATTTTCAAAATTATTCATTTATTGCAAAATATGTTGCTTTAAGAGCATAAAAATTTCGCCTGCTCTCCCTCTCTCCTTTTCCCACTAAAATGACGTGGACGTTTTTGCGTACAAACGTACGCCTGGCTACGAGCCTGGCTCACCTGAGCTGAAATCTCAAATGAGCTTTTCTGATCACATTTTGTCCGGCGTCCGTCTGTCCGTCCGTCTGTCTGTCCGTCTGTCTGTAAACTTTTCACATTTTCGACTTCTTCTCAAGAACCGCTGGGCCAATTTCAACCAAACTTGCCACAAAGTATCCTTGGGTGATGGGGATTCAAGTTTGTTCAAATGAAGGGCCACGCCCTCGTTCAAGGGGAGATAATTGGGAATTAATGAGAATTTGGTGGAATATTTTAAAAATCTTCTTATCAAGAACCACTGTGCCAGGAAAGATGAAACTTATGGGGAAACATCCTCAGGTAGTGTAAATTCAAATTTGTTCAAATCATTACCCCCGGGGGTAGGGCGGGGCCAAAATGGCCGACCAAAGTTTTACATAGAAATAAATAGGAAAATTCTTTAAAAATCTTCTTCTGAAGAATGGCAAAGCCAAAATTCATCATATTTATATGGAAGCATGCTCAAGTAGTGTAGATTCAAGTTTGTTCAAATCATGACCCCTGGGGGTAGGGCGGGGCCAAAATGGCCGACCAAAGTTTTACATAGAAATATATAGGAAAATTCTTTAAAAATTTTCTTCTCAAGAATGACAAAGGCATAATTCATCATTTTTATATGGAAGCATGTTCAGGTAGTGTAGATTCAAGTTTGTTCAAATTATGACCCCCTGGGTAAGGGCGGGGCCAAAGTGGCTGACCAAAGTTTTACATAGAAATATATAGGAAAATTCTTTAAGAATCTTCTTCTCAAGAATGACAAAGCCATAATTCATCATATTTATATGGAAGCATGCTCAAGTAGTGTAAATTCAAATTTGTTCAAATCAATACCCCCAGGGGTGAGCGGGGCCAAAGTGGCCGACCAAAGTTTTTAAAGATATATATAGGAAAATTCTTTAAAAATCATTTTCTAAAAAAATAGCAAATCCACGATCGGTCATGGGACTACTTTTGGATTTAAACTTTACAATAAAAAGCCATTTTCTACTTTTTCCTACCCTTAGTACTCAGGTGAGCGATGTGGCCCATGGGCCTCTTGTCTTTATTTAATAATTTCGTTTTTCTTTATATATTAATTTCGTTTTTCTTTATTTAATAATTCGTTTTTCTTTATTTATTTTTGGTTTCCATTATTGGGTTTCCGTAGAAAACTCTTCGAACCGGATATAATTATCACACGTTTAACGAATCGTTAAAAGTTTTAACAAGATTAAAACCATTTACCATTCAGTCTTGCATACTACAGAAGTGAAACTAAGAATTTATTTCGAAAAGTATGTATTTGTCCTATCTCTTCAAAGCAGGTAACATTGTTCATGTTCGTAGGGCTCATTATTTGAATTTTAGAGGACTAAGATTTAATTTCTCAAGTAGTAATCCAACTTACATATATCAATCTATTGCTGAAGGAGTAAATTCTTCATAAGTATCAGTATATCCCAGCTAACACAAAAACATTTTAAAAATGTTTTTAAAACATTTTCAAAATGTTGCGAAAACATTTTTAAAAATGTTTTAATCACGTGATTTTGTATGGTTTTTTAAACGTTTTTAAAACATTTTAGTGAAATATTTCAGCAAAATGTTGTCAGAACACTTCCTTAAAATGTTGCAAAAACATTTTCAATAATGTTTTAATCACGTGAATTTGTATGGTTTTTTAAACGTTTTTAAAACATTTTAGTGAAATATTTCAGCAAATGTTTCTGGAACATTTTCTTAAAATGTTACAAAAACATTTTTGAACAATGTTATAATCACGTGATTTTGTATGTTTTTTTTAAATGTTTTAAAAACATTTTACAAAATATTTCAACAAATGTTATCATAACATTGTTATAAAATGTAACTAAAACATTTTCAAAAATGTTTTTCTCACGTTTAATTTGTTTGGTTTTTAAAACGTTTAATTTTTGAACCTTTAATACAAACCCATATTCAATATGTTAATCACATTTAAATTCCATTCTCGGTACAAGTTTTAATTTATTTTCTTTCGAGTCACCGGGTTTTTAAAGGGTGAAAACGGCGTCTAATCCATTCACTGAATTTTAAAAGAACACTTAGAACAGAATCACAGAAATCCTATGTTCACAGTATAGGTCGAACAGAGCGGCGGATCTATAAGACTTAGTTAGAATCACATACACTGAAAAGGCTGATAAGGAATCCGCCCCTCGGAAAGAATAGCACAACCTGTAAAGATAAGGAAAACTGTGTTTGTATCAGCGTTCTACATATAATCTTAAGATGATCAATGAAAATATACAAAAATATTTTAAATAATTATATCAAATTTAAGTTCTTTCCTCATTTGCATTGATAAAAACAGAAAAGTAATTACCATGACAATATTATTGAAGAGTAATGGTATTTACGTACACCTTTGCCTTCACCAAAGGCGGGTCTTTTGAATGTGGGAATTTGAAAATACGGATGATGCAATCAACACCATGCTGTAAAGAAATTTCATTTTTAAATCAACATATTGTTTGATGATTTTAAAACATTTCACAAAGACAACGAATACTTGAATCAAGGATATAATTGTGTTGACTTAAGAATGAAATATTCAAATCAAATACATGTGTATAACCGTAACGCTTTGTCATTACTTAATGCTACATACATTTGTACAAAGTTATTAATCGTGCACTGGTAGTATAAAGTCATTTTTAGATGATCTTTTAAACTAGTCTATGATAAAGGAATAATTCTTACCATTCAAAGTTAATAAATCCCGAGGTTATTATTGTGGTTTTATGGTGCAAAGTCTTCTCATGCAAATCGGCACGGAGTAAACGCGCACATCTTGTTTACCAGAATTCAAAATTTGGCCTAGATAAGCTGCAATCCACTATACTCTGTAACGCGCTGCCCAGCAGGAAAATTGCATAATAGGTTATAACTGTCGTGATCCCGTGCCGGATTGGACAAAACAAGATGGCGGCGGGAACGATTCGAAAAAGGTAGGTATCTGAAATTTCAGTTAATATCTCCATTAACCGTCAGATATACTTGCTCTGAGGAAACTGTCGAATTCCTAGTAAAGTGTTTATTTATGTGGTCGATTGCTACCTTTCCTATCCTCTCTCAAACGTGAACATTTAACGACTGAAGACAGCAATATTTTCCCGATTGAGTTTGAAGCGGCACAAAGTTGTTTTTTTCTTCGATTTTGACCGTTTTATAAATCCAGCAGCCGGCCTGTAGCAAAAAATAAGAACTTGGTGTAATTCTGACCTGGTGTTATATGTATTTTTGTCAAACCCTGTTTTGTTACAAAAATATTGCGATTTAAAAATATTGGCATGTGCTGGATTGGAATCAGTTAATTTTGATGGAAAATGTGCCGGATTAGACTGCATTTTTGGTGCCGGATTGGATGATGCTTATGATGGTCATTTTAATAATCTTTTTTCTCTTTTAGTTTTAAAGCCATGGACGCATCATTCAGAGAATTATCAGATGGAGGAATTTGTGAGGCATGTGGTCGGGAGTACAGATCAAAATGCGCCCTGCTAAAGCATATTAGAATTAAACACGACCAACAGAAACTTGCCTTTACTTGTGATGATTGTAACAAACGTTTTTCTGACCGCCAGCAGCTGAATGCACATTTGGAGAAGCATGATAAGTGTGAAAGATTTAAGTGTGACACTTGCAGTGAAACATTCACATACAAGCACAACCTTACAAGGCACATGAAAAAACACCCCAATCCAAAGGTTCACACTTGTAGCTACTGCAGTCAGGAGTTTGGGAGAGGGGACACCTTACTACAACACATTAGAGTAGTCCACGACCAAGCAGCGAAGTACACTTGCAACATCTGCGGCGGCTGCTACAGATGGAAATTTAGCCTAAGGCGGCACATGAAAAACAAGCATGGAGGAATTTAAGTCTGAGGAATAGACATTGATCATGACAACCAATATATACATATTTTTTTTACACCTTAGATAAGATATCTCTGTGATAATTTCAAATGCAATGCAATAGTACTTATTTTTCTCATTTACATTTTTTCGTAAAGTTTTTATATTATTTTATATTATTTTATTATTTTTCTTTAACACATTTTCCTTTTTGTTTGTTATGATTATACACAAGAAGTGTTCATGACTGTTATTTTTTATTAAATGTTAAAAAATTTTCAGATATTTTCTTCTTTTTAAATATCACTTCCCCGGATTAGAAAAAGGAATACTTTTGCCCCTATTGATTCTTTTTTCTAGCTAGTTATTATTTAAGCAAATATTATTCTAAGTAATTTTACAGTAAGTTAATTTGATGTGCAATGTAATAGACAAAACAATTTTATCCCTTTGAACTATACAAACAAACGTGAAAATCTAGTACTTGACATGAGATTGTACAGTAGTAATTTGCATTTTAAAATTAGCTCTGGTTTAGACTTTAATATTGATGAAACAAAAAATACTAATATTAATACAAGAAGCAGAAAATTGAAAAAAAAGAAGCTGCAAAAATTACGCATTACCATAGTATAAAAAAGTCCCAGTCGAAATATCAACATTTCAAAAAAGAGAAATGTCACTTTATATACTCATTATTTTCGTTCGACTAGTCTTTGCAAAGATTGAGCAGTTCAAGTTCGTATAATTTTATTAGTCTTTTTAACATAAGCATTGTAATTATACAACAATTAGTATTAAAATACAAATCCATGTTTTTCAGTAAACCTGTACAGTTAGTAAGCCAGAGGAATAAACCTAAACATCATTAAGAAGGAGCCCTCTTCTGACATGAGGTAACAATTTTGCTTCATGTGCACGATGGAATTCTCGTACCGTAAGAGGTTTCGCGGACGGTTCCTCTGGCTTACTAACTGTTCCTCTTTTCCTTTTTCTGGCTCCACGAGCCCTTTCAGGTTTATCAAAACCGTGGTCTCTGCAAAAGAAATACAGTGTATGGTCATAACAATATGAGATAAAAAGAAAAAGTCTAGAATAAAAAGATTTTTAGGGGGGACCATACCTGATAATAATATTACTTATATCCTTCGGTATAGACAAGCTTGAAGGAGAAATGTCCATTATCATGTCATACGTAGTACTGGGATAGACTTTGCTGCAACTTGTATACATATGGAATACCCTATATACATAGAACAAAACATTTTATATCGGAAATGGGAAAATCTGATGAAAGAAACTGATTACATCACATTTGTCATTCATTCAAAGGTTCAACGAAACAAGTAAATGTTATACAATAATACTTACTTGTATGGATCCAGTCTAGCTTCTTGCAACTCTGCAGCTACACTTATGGCAGTTGGTATAGAATCTGGACGTAGAACTCCAGTTCCCCAAGGATCGTAGTCTTGAAACCCACCAAAAAAATTCTCTACGTCAAGGCTGCCAATACACCGGACATTGTACCTGCCACTTTTAACTAGTGGGAATAGTTGTATTCGACGTTCAATTCCTGTCAATAGCCCTTCATACAAAATAACTGGAATACCTTTGACAAAAGCGCCTGGTGGAGGAAACTCTCCAAAATTGATGCCGTCCAAGAGCCAGTCTCTAAATTTAAGGCGGTGTTCACATCGAATAATAGCTGGTATTCCTGGATCGTCTTCCGCTTTATACCAATGTCTTACTAGTGAACAGAACTTTGCTTCCTCGTGCGCTCCAATTGCGTTTAATGCTGACTCTACCTTTTCCGAAAATGTCTGTACTGCATATGCGACACTCTGCTTATCTATCATGTCTTTCACAAGAGCCACACTGAGACCACATCCATTGAATTCACTCTCCTCAGCAACTTTGTGCAAAGGTTTGTTTGATATTCCAGCTTCTGGGATGCCGTTTGAACATAAAAGTCTCCGTAGTCCACATAGTTGATGATAAGCATCAAGTATCATAAAAACATAATATCCCACACAAGTATTCATTTCCGGATAACTGTACCATTGCTTTCTTTTCTCAGATGAACTTCCTTCAATATTAATGTTCTTTCCATATGGACATGATCCGTACCATTTTTCTAATTCTACAGGAAATACATTTTCCGACAGCACAATGTTTAATTTTTCTTTAGGTATCTTATTAAGGCATGATCTACACAGTGCTTTGAGTGTGTTAACCTTGTAGGTCTTTCTTGACGTTGGAGTAGGCAGTTCAGTATTGTTGCCTAGCAGCTTGGAAAACAAATTCACATGTAAATATTTAGGGTCCGTTTGCCTTGAATCCGTGGATTTTGAGTTTTCCTAAAATAGGTTTCAGACACAACTGCAGCTCATAGGCCAGAAAGTTTTTATTGATTTCGGATGCACTTTTCATTTTTGCTTTGAAATCAGTAGAGCTGATCATCCAGATGCTCGTTCTTTTGGATTTGGTGTGAGCTTTTAACTCTTCCAGCATCAAACTGATATCATTTTCAGTTACCAAGTCTGCATTTATATTTGTCTTCTCAGGATTATCCATCTGATTTTGTCTAGGTTCTTCTGTACTTAAATCCTGTGGTTCATTTTCTTCACTAAACAATGCCGTCAAGTCATCAAAATCGCTACATTTGGAACTGGGTGAGCTATTCTGTTTTTCAATACACTGCACCTCCATTACGAGATCGTCATCCATCTGAGAAACAACTGCTGTAGGAAGACACCTCATTATTCCATTGTCTATCTCGCTCTGAGTCTCTTCTCTTATCTCTGGACATTTAGATTTTTCTCTCAACACATGGACAGTTCTTTGGGACATTACAAATGCTTTATCTTCTGAATTGCTCCAAAGATAAATTGCTGGACGCGGTTGTTGTTGGATTTTGAATCCCACAGAGCTCTTCAAATCATCGAAGGATTTAATTTCTCTTGTTCTTACAACATTCCTTGAAGATAAAATCCGTACAATTTCTGATTTGGAAAGTTTTCTTATATTGTTGTAAACATCTTTCTGTAGTTGTAAAACAGTTAAAGGCCGGTTTTGTTCATCACGAACAGCAACTTTCCACCATTGTCCATCAAAAGAACAGACAGGAATATAAAGTCCCCTTCTTGCACTTTCAGTCAGGACGGTCTCAATCATTTTTCTAACTGTGCATGTTGGTAAACTGTAACTCTTTAACCCGTAAGCTATTGGTACTGAGTGTAATTGTTCAAAGCTAAATTCCCGATCTAGATCGGAAATCATAAAGGCAAGAAGCTCCGAGGCTTTCGTCCTTGTAAGATCATATGCTCTCTGTACATCATTACGGGTACTTGACAACAATTCAATAAGAGTATCAAGAGAACGCAAATGAGATGTAGACGTGCTTCTTTCACATGCTGATGACTTGTCTCCTTGAATAGATCATGACACTAAAACTGACCAGTGTGCCAATCCCTATCTAATGCCTCAGAGTAAAATCCTGGGAGTGGATCACAGATTTGATAAAGAACATTTAAAAAAAAAACATTAAGAGTTTTATCAAATACTTATGATTTTTTACATTTCTTTATATTTTAAATTTTGTGTTTGTCTATCCTTTCATTTATTGATTTTTTTATTTGTTTTAATTAAAGGACTTTATAATATATGTCTGTTTAATCAATAAGCCAAAAGTAGAAATCATTATAAAATACTGGAAAAAATCTTTCAATTAAAAAATTTACTACAATTCCTCATTTCAACACTATTCTTTCTATATATTCTTTTTTCTTCTTCATAAACTAAATTTTAGGAAAATCGCAATCATACATTATTTGAATGTTTTAAGAACATTTTGAAAATAACATTAAAAAATGTTGCAGCAATGAAAAATTAAGTCTTTAAAAAAGGAAAACACATTAAATTGAATGTTCAAAAATTATTCTCACAACATACTCTTAAAGTTAATAAATGAATTAAATTGTGCCGCAATTACAAAAATGTTTCAGAAACATTTTGAAAATGTTTCGAAAAAATGTTACAAAAACTATAATTAAAATGTTTCAATTGTAGTGAAAATAATTATTTTAGTTAATGTTTTAAATAAACATTTTCACTGCCTAGGCCGAAAAATATCCGGAATTTAATGTTTATAACTAACAGCGATATTAAGAATGTTTTAAAAATATTTTAAAAATGTTCCTTACAATTTTTTTCAGAAACGTATAGGCAACGTTTCCGTTTTACAGAAAAAGAATGTTTCATTTAATGTTTTAAGAACGTTTTTAACACGTTTTATAAGATCTTTAATATTTGGAAGCTATACATACCCTTTGAATAATTTTAAGAAAAATGTTCCTTAAATGAATTAAGAATGTTTCAAAATCATTTTGTCAACGTTCCTTCCAAATGTTTCAGAAACGTATTCATGCAATGTTTCAGATTTATGGAAAAGGAATGTTTCATATCATGTTTTTAGAACGTTTTTAAAACGTAATATAAAAATCTTTGATATTTGAAAGCTAAACATACCTTTTGAAACATTTTTAAAACGTTTCAAAAATATTTTAGAAAAATGTTCCAAAAGGATTTAATCATAAGCTTCTTGAAAACATTTTAAAAATGTTTTTAAAATGTTATAAAGAGAAGAGGAAATGTTTTAAAATTGTTTTTAAAATGTTTAGTCTGAAATGTTTCGATAAAACCTTTTTACAACACCAATAAAATGTTTTGAAAATGTTTTGTGCTACCTGGGTATGCCAGTTCTATTTTTTAAAAATATTCCCAACAATCAAAATGAACATAAATAAGGCCATCATCGAAAAAAAATTGTTTGATGTAACGACCCTACATTTTTCAAGGTTGGTAGGTAGGTATGACATTTCTTTTCTTTACAAAATTGTGTAAAATAATACCCGTCATATAAATTATAGACTCAGAAATTTACTGATGTTTTCATTACACACTTGATAGATATATTGATTTATAATTTATTGCTAAAAATTTTCAATTAAAAAGCTTTATAAAACCATTACCCACGATAGATTGATGTTCGGACTCTCTGATATCAAAGACAGCTTCTTTTTATCATAAAAATCGAACTAATAAATATCTTTAACTAGTCCATAGCCATACGCAAAAAAATGATTTAACTGATTATACACCGAGTTTGCTTCAGTTTATATTAAAATGATTCTTGAGTTTCTGATTGAAAATGTCTACGTAGTTTTTAGAAAACAGCTATTACTACAGTCTACTGGTTTTCCCATAGGAACCAATTGCGCCACGCTACAAGCAAACCAATGTTTGATCGAATTACATGAAGTAGAATCTATAAAATATTGCTACATGAGAATA
>NW_026927461.1:0-30860 GCF_032062105.1 Saccostrea cuccullata | reverse complement strand
ATGGAAACAAATCTATAATTAAAATTTAATTTTTTTAAACAGTTAGAATCCTAATTGGAACTAATTCTGCTTCTTTCTTAGATTTTTTTTTATTCAATATAATTCATACTAAATTCAGAAACCATACAGCATTGATTTTATTTTACAGAATAAAATTTGAATTTGATATCACAGAGTCAATTGGTTGAATCAAATTTCCATATTGATAACAGTATGTAAAAAATCTGTTATTGTTTAGAAATATATGAAGTTTTTTACTGCCTAGGTTCTAGGTGATATTTTTAAAGAGAGTACTTCAATATTTTAAACAAAAACATTTCTTAATGACTTTTCGATTGAAGTATTTTTATTTACGAAAAATTTGAGTAAACCTTTTAATGCGAATAGATAAAAGTGAGATTTTTTCTTTGTACTTTTCATGTAAGTCACTCGTGAATTGAGTAAAAGCAAGAGATAAAAAAACATATTGTAGTTAATTACATATGTACATGTACATGTTGCGTGTCTCAAAGTTGCAAAGAAAGTGGTAAAAGGATGGAAGTCACCTTGCATTTAACTGAGCTACGATACATTTGTAGTTTTTTTTTCTTAAATTGTAACTTTTAATCTCAATTATGTTGTAGCAGATGTTATAATGCCGAAAGAAATACATGTTATCCTATTCTACGTAATGTAATGAGAGTAATTTTGAAGCAAATATGTGTACATAAGTAACTATACCAACTTTTTGAACTAACAAAAGAATATCATCTTTTGGGAATGAGAAATTTAAAGACTATGAAATATTTTCTTGAGTAAAACATTGAAAGACGTAATTCATGATTTGTTAATAGAATCTTGTTGTCTTGTTGTCTAAAATAATGAAAGAAAAAATCGGTGTCAATAATGTTAATTTTTAGAGATTTTTTTTTACTATATTTTCTTTTCTAAGAAGCAACATTTAAAATATGGCTGAAATATTGCAGATTCGGCCTTAAAGAATACATTGTAAAAATCAATCAATCAAATTTTCTTACCAAAATGTTTTGAGTTAATGTGTAGAATTTATTCAGATATAAATGGAAACTTTATTTCTTTTTCCTAGTATTTCATAACAGAAAATAATCTTGAAGCAAAAATATTATTTTATTTTATTGTTATTTTTTACAGGAATCATCAACCTTCATTTAGCGTCAAAAGTACATATGTATTCAAAAGATATCGGATATTTTTAAAAAATGAATTTGGAATGCTTATAACAATTAAATTCTTTAAAAATCAGCTTAAAATGCATATAAGTTTGATCAATAACCAGTTCTACTAACCAGTAGACACTCTCCAGTTACCGCGTTACAACTTCTATTTAAACAATTTGCACTGCATGTTTCATTACATTGGTAACCATGGAAACCCCAGGCGCATTCTAAATTGGTAGAGAACACAAAAACCGTGTTAAAATTCATCACCATTTTTAAGGCAAAAGACTGTGAGATTTTTAAATGAAACTTTTTTAATTTTTTTTCTTTTTAATTAAAATTTTGTTTTAAATAATAATTACCGATTGTCTGAATATATTAAGTAAAAGAAATCCCTTTTGATCCCTTAAACAGTTACAATTCGCCTAAAAGAGCATGATCTTACATTAAAAAATACATGAATATACACTTTCAAATACTTTAACTTCAGTTGTAAGGCGTCATTTGATTGTTTAAACGGTTTTTATCCATTTTGTACTGATTGTCTGTTGATGAAAAATGCAGGGTATATATTATTTTTAACTTTTTTTAGAACTGATTCGGTCACCTTGTGTACAGTTGATCTCTTGGTAACCTCTGTCACAGCCATTCAAGCATGTTCCGTTAATGTGATGACACTGTTCTTTATCAAGACATACCCCGCATGACTGAGCACAGTTTAGTCCAAATGTACCACCATCACATTCTATAGAATAGAAATATCTCAAATGCAAAAAAAAAAAACAAGAAATTTCATCTACGTCATTTGTTTATTCAACCTGCTTGTTAATTAATATATGTTCTCTTAATTTTAACAAAGCAATAACTTTTTTTGAATTTAAGTATTACTTGATTTGCTAGCATCTGCTATTTATTCCCTATATATTTACCACTTTGCATACCTTAAAGTGATTTTATATGTTACATCAATTTTTTTTTTTTTTTTTTTAGTTTTTTGTTTTAGTTTTTTTTTTTGGGTTTTTATATTTGACTTTTTCTTGATTTAAACATAATTGGTTATTGATAACTCTAAAGAATATCTATATCTATTTACTCTTATCACATTTTAAATCTGTCCAGCCTGCCTGACATCCACCAAGACATTCTCCTGTCACTCTGTTACATCTACTAGGGACTCCACAATTAATGTCACATGTTTCCTCACAATTGAATCCATAACGTCCCTCAATACATTCTTTATTAGAATAAAACAATGCTTATACAAAGAAACTATGATATATTAAGGAGTCCTGGTGCAAAGATCCCAAACACACGTAATCTTAAAGTATATTTAAAATTATCCAAAAATAATACGACTCACAAAACATTACTTACCCTTAGTACATTTATCTCCTTGGAATCCTCTGTCACATCCTTTGAAACATGTCCCATTAATGTGGTGACATTGTTCTAAATTTAAACATGTTCCACAAGACAGACCACAGTCTTCTCCGTATGTCCGGCTATCACATTCTGCAAAATGAACATGATTTATTTTCAAAAAATTATTCACAAAGTAAATTCTTATTATAAAGCTAATGAAAACCGGTATTAAAGTACCATTGTCACAGAAGGTTCCTTTCCAACCAGGGTTACACCCAAACTTACAGACACCAGTGAATCTGTCACAACCTTTGCAATTAATTCTACAGAACTCAACACAGTTCTTTCCGTGCCTACCCGGAGGACATTCTGTCAAGATGGAAATATCTTTTTGTTAAAATGAAGGTAATCATTCTTTGAGCATTTTAAAAATTATAATACAAACTTTCTGCTTCTTTTTTTTTAAATCTATTTTGTTTGTCTTTAAAAAGTATAAGAACGTTAGTTGTGCTATCTTCAAATGACAAACACTATCAATATGTGATATCATAGAAAATATTCTCATAATAAATTAGCATCTGTCTTTCTAAACATCATTAATTCTATTGTTTTTTTTAACACAAAGATGCTAGCAAATGAGAGAACATGTACTCGAGACATTTTAATGACATTTATTTTTCATTTCATATACATACTCAACGCAACTGCCTTGCAAGAAAAAACTTTTTTTTGTAAATTAGAATGACTTAAGTTTAATCTAAATTGCATTTCTTTAATATTAAAATCAAAGGATGTCTACTCCTGCATGGTTTCACAGGTCTGTGTTTGTTTAAGTTTTAATATGTTTATTTACTTGTTATAATGATATAAATTTTTTTGAAAAGAAAATGTGTCAAACATTATATTTGTGATATTTTTATTTATTTATATTGAGGTTTTTTTAAAAAACAACAAAAACTTTTATTGGAATCAAAATTAATTTAAACGAACCAACGTGGGGTCTATTTATTCCTATCATTGACTCATGTTTTCATCTTATCATTTTAATAATATTTAAGGCAAATCAATTTCTATATGGATATCGTTTGTCGAAATCTCTTTTTTGTAAATATTTATATAATATTTATAGTTTTATTACTTTAACTTACCTTGATCACACTTATCCCCTTCAAAACCAACGTCACATCCGTTCGGACATCTTCCGTTCACATGATTACATTGTTCTGCGTTGCTACAGTTACCACAAGTCATATTGCACTCAGCTCCGTATCTATCATTATCACACTCTGAAGATAATGAAATAAGTTATTTTTGTCTAGTACAGTAATTTCACATTGAAATTTTTAAATATTTTTCATATAATCTTTGTTAATAATTATCCTTTAATTTCATTTCAAATGTGCTGAAATATACAATTAACACTTTGATAAATTACTGAATATATTGTTCAACACTTTCCTTAAACTGTGCGTCTATGGAAAAATTTTACCTTATCTTGCAATCCATCATGAACATATTTGGTGACAGTATTACCTGTTGTACTATTCTAAAAATCACACATGATAGAGTGTTTTGTTAATCAGATACATCTATTTCTGTTAGAAGTTTTTAAAAGGAATCGCATGCAGATTTTTTCTTACTTTTCATCAAAACAAAAGGAGACAAAGAACAATAACAAGATCAGAAGTCCATAAAAAATTATAAAATAGGAGCAGCCCTCAAAAAGATCAGGGATGGGATAAGGTGCTAAGGAGGAGTGGGCATATCCTGCCGACTGTTCACACTAACGGTTGCTCCTTGTCATTATAGGGTAATAGTGGGAAAATGGGTCGTCAAAATCAGTGTAAATTGTTAAATAATAGACTGACGATTAGCGTTTAAACGTCAATTAATCTTAAGATTGATGTCGTAATTGTTGCTTTATCCCGTACTCATTAAGGATATCTGATTCTCAGCCAGGAATGATAACTCCAAAAATTAATATTTAATTTGAATTGCACCAAAATGAAGCTAAAAAAGTTTTTTCATGCAACTATTTTCATTTTATTTACCTCTATAAGACTCAAGATTTTGGGAAGTTGAAAAAAATGTCTTTTAAATGTTGACATTTGTATCCAATAAAAGGAAAAAAAACACACTTTTAGAGAAATAAGATTTTCTTGAATCTATCCTTAGATACCAATGCTTTTTAGCATGATATGCAATAAGAATTGATTTTTGGTATCTTGCAATGATAGCAAAATCATTTTACACTATGTATTATAGAAAACATGACGGAAATAGAAGGCAAAAAATACCAGATAAGTATAAAATTCATGACAATTTCTCTAAATGTCTGGATACCTGTCGTTTTTAACTTAAAATATATTTGTTGATCAGTTTGCAATTAGAAAATGCATTGCTGTGATTCCGAATCACCTTTTCTGCAAAAATATAGTAGATTTCACAATTTTTCTTATATAATATGATTAATTTTTATCTTAAGCTTTAAAGAAATACTGTGGATAAATTTACATTACTTTGTGGATTCAAAGATACTTTTATGAGTATTTTGGACTAATAAACTACTAATTTTATAAACCTGAGGATCGGACTACCTTAAGTATAATAATGACATGATTCACCTTTAATTTGTACTGTTAATTAACAAAACGAAGATATATCGATAATTTTAAATACCATACCTCCTGACATCGGCCTTGACTTTCCCCCGTCTCTCTGTTACATATACCAAGGACTCCACAGTTAATGCTACAACTGCCTTCACAGTTGTGGCCAAAGTGTCCTACAGGACATTTTAGGAAGTTTGTTATTGAGTGAGTCATATAGCATAATGCAAGTAATGGTTAAGTGTTAATGAAAGATAACTTAGGGTTATTGAACTTTTATTGGCTCAGTTGGCTGTTCAGTGGACTTTAATCTAATAACTAATATTTGCCCCCAAAAAATCGAATCTTGACAGAGTAATATTAAATTATGTTCCAAAACGGGGGGAAACAATTATTTCAAACAATATTTAAATTTAAAGTATGTGTTTAAAATGACGTCGCATAAGTAGAATTACAATATTCATAATTTCCTCGAAAATTGAAAATTTTGCGTCAGTTTTTTAAAAAAAATGGGGAAAATTTTCATGGGTTAAATGTTTTGATATAATGTGTGGAATAATAATATCAACTAGAACAAACTGTTGCAGGGAACGTGTAGGTCTTCCGTCCTGTTTTGACCGGAAGTGACATCAACAAAAGAAAGCAATAAGCTAAGTCGTCTCCAGTGACGTTATAATTTCAATTTTGGTCAAAAACTATAAAAATAAGCATTTTAGTTTATTTTAGCCAGTTTGAACTGAATTGATGTCTACGGACGGAAAATTAAGTTTTATCCTTCCAGTGACAATTTTACCAAAAAACATGTCAAGAGCGGCAAAAATATGCATTTTTGACGACTTCCAGATTTACCGGAAATGACGTCACCGGAGGCATTTTTACGACTTTCAAAATTGATTGACATTTTGAACATCTTTGCTTCTTTTCTATTATAAATTTAAATTTTATTGAAATGTTCCGGAAAAACTTTCGGCCCCTCTCGGTCCTTATTTATAGGGGGAGCCCCTTATTTTGATATTGTTTGCAAATCGTTACATTTTTACAACTTTTGTTTTTATGTTTTTCAAAATATTAAGTGCTGCTATCCCACAAGTTAATGGGATGGGGTTGGATAGGATTCAGGATTGAGGGTTACGTGAAACATATAGAAGTTAATCCAATCCTATCCTATCTTATCCTATCCTGTTTCCTTTTAGAATCGATTCGAGCAAAGGTTCATTCATATTTCAGAATAAATTACAAAAACGAAATTCAATATAAAATGTTTACAAAAAAATATTTATAAAATTTCAATAGAAAATAAAACATTCTCTTTTCTAAAAAAAAATTTACATTATAAACTTCAGTAATACGGGTAATTTAACCGTGAACGAGCACCGGAAGAATTTGGGAATGTAAACAACGAAGAGTCCAGGCATCGAAAGACCTTATTTCTTCAGCTTGTTTGGATGATTTAACCGATTTTTACTTGTGTAAAAGTGAAATAAATGTTTTTTTCTGTTAAATATGCTCTGTTTGATTGGATAATTCCACAAAGTAACCGCGGATTTGTTAATATGGCGAGAACATGTAAGTAAACTACACATTGTACATTTTAATGTGTGCATTTTTACACATATTTCGCCCTTTAAACAATGTTCTAATGACTTGAATTATAAACATTTTATTCTTTTTTATATAAACAAAATAAGGTGGGAAAAATAAAAGAAGTAGTGAAGATAGAAGGGGGGTTAAATATTTACAAATACTCTGTCACATGATTAATCAGCTATCAATGAGCTCTTAGACTAAAACAATCATATGTATTATGCATTAATCAATTGTTATATTATCATTTCCCTAGTAAGGTTAGAAAATAGTTTCCTTCATTTCAGTGCAATTTATTTTTTTTTTTTTATATTTATTGTCAAAAACATATAAATACTAAAGTCTTCAAAAATGAAAAATCTATTTCATGAAATTTTATGATAAATGAATGTAGAATCATCATGACTATTTTAATGCTACTGTTTAAATGTTTAATAAGCTCTAAAGCTCACTCAGCAGTCAGCACTGCACTTACATTGTATGTACATTTGAAATGATGTATTGTGAGCTATAAAACATAAGTTAATCTTTTAATATTATTAATACAGAGAATGGATTTACCTGCACTCTGTCATCACAGTATAAAGGATTTTAATCTAAAAAGTATGTATGATTTGTTTTTTTACCATGTTTTTATGCATCATGGTCATTGAAATCATAAACATCATTATCTGATTGAGTTACGTGTCAATAGATTCTCAGAACAAGTGATTCTCTTCTTTTAAAAATCTTCAGAGAAATTTAAAACTGAAAACAATGTTGAATTGTTCCGGTCATCATGTTGTTGTTATATATATTTTTTTTTTCCTATTCAAATTTCAAGACAAAAAAAGAAAACAAAAAAAAACATTAATTAAAAAATGAATACAAGCAGAAAATAGAGAAAAATCACCCAAACCAATGTATTCATATACTTGTTAGCAAGTCGACAAGATAAAATGAATGATAATGTACTTGTAACTGAATTATTTTAAATAAAATTTCCAAAAAAAAAAAAAAAGAAATGACTGAGGTTGCAGTATAAGATTTTATTTTTATATTTTTTAGTGATTACATGTACTTTTGGGAGAGAAAAAGGTGAAATTAAAGCCAATTGTACATAAAAAATAAAAATAATCACAATTAAAAACTGTTTAAATGTGTAATATGACAAATTTTACAATTTACATGCCTAGAATTTTTTTTTTTCTTTCAGGACAACCCTGCATGTAAAGATTGCATTTCATCTCATATGCTGTTAGACAATAATGAAAGATGTTAAAACCCAGTGTAAAAGACTCTGAAATCATGGGGCTTTTTTTAAAAGAGATCAGTGCTTTTTTGTGCATTGTTAACATTTGTGGAACTGTTTGGTTTATGGTCCATCTCTCTGACAATAACTCTGATATTTGAAATTATGTTTGAGTGACGGACAAGGAAGCCAAATCATATGCATGTAAAACATTATACAACTGTAATAAAAACATTGATAAACTTAAATTTAACAAAGTACATGTACAAGTATCTGTGATCTTGGCATTGAAATTCATAAATTTTGTACATGGATACTTTAAATAATTTGTCTCATGGTAATGGAATATTCAATTGTTAAACACTGTTAAATCACCCTGAATAAAAATATTGTGAACTTGATAAAGTATGTTTACCTCATTTAAACACTGAAAAATTTAAGATCAAATGTAAGGTCAAATACAAGGTTTACTCAAGAAAGTGTTATAAATGCTGTAAATACTGTGAATTCTTATTCATGTTTTATAAGATCAAAAGAACATGTATGAGCTCAGCATTTTTATCAAAGTTATTGCTGTCAATCTGAGTCCGACAATGCAATTAAGGAAATATTTTCTATTAAACATGAATTATTTAATTTTCACACATAAAAAAAAATTGGAAGTTTAAATACATTTGTACGGCACTAAACTGACCATAAAATGAGAAGAAAATGATGTTAAATAAGAAATTTTAACATTTCAAAATCTTGAATTTTATTTAGCAGCTATATATTTTCAATATTCACACAAGAGTTAATGTATACTTTCATATGTGGGTTGATGTTTTAAGTTAAGAGGGCTGTGAGAATAAATTATGAATTTAAATTAACCAAAAAAAAATATATTTAATATTTTATATAAGAAAATTTCACATTTAAAATGTTTAATATGTGAAAGCCAAGATATTTAATAAATTTTGACTTGTTGTTTGGGTTTTTGGTTAATTTTTTTCTTTTTTAGAACAGCATACAGAAAAAAACGTTATACAGGCACATTTAGACTATACATGTACATGCATGTTATTTTTATGGTGCTCGGTTTAGGAAAAAATTAAATTTTACATGAATTATAACTTTAAAAATTATTACCGTGTAGGCCTTGTTTTTAAAAATAATCAAATATAACATGCAAGGAGCAAGTCGTGATACTAGCTGTGGTAATTCTCCCATTTTTTGTTAGGAAAATCAAAACAAAGTCTAATCATATTTTTTTCTTTGATTCTTCGCAGGGGAAATAAGGAAGCATACAAAATAGTCATAGGCTAAATAGGCTGTTTGACGTCATAGTAGGGAAAATACGTCAATTTTAGAAATCAGGTTTTCGTAATATTGGTACTTAGCTATGTAATTTTACCCAGAAAATGATTAAAATGTAAAATTAACAAAAATAAAATGTTTTTATTTTGTTATGCTGTAACAGTCATTATGATTGAAATCTACCACCGATGACGTCATATGTGTACTTCAAGTAACATGGGAATTGACCATGTCGTGTAAAGAGAATTTGGCTAAGACGGCATGTTCAAAGATATGTAAAATGGAGTTTAGAAGGAAATATCGGAAATATTGTGTTAAATTCATATGGAGTTCAATTAATTAAACAGGTATGCTAATTTATTTTCATCGATTATATTCTCTTTCGAAGACAGTCAGCTTTATTAGATCCAGGTGGCCTATCGTCCGTCATTCTTGTAAAAAAAGCAACAGAACAACAATAAGCTGGATATTTTAAAACATACGAATTGTACATATTGAAAGTTTACATTTTGACAAACTTGGAAAGTGCTGCTAAATCCCCAGTTAAGCATGGTTGTACAAAAATCTCACAATGTATAAAATTCAAAACAAAGGGTAAGGTTTCGTACAATGTGTGGAATAAAAATTTTACGGACAAATAGTGGGATTCTAGCAGCACTTTTTAGACAAAATAGATGTTTTTCAGCTATATAACATACTAAAGAAATTATCAAAATGGTATTTGTTCTGTTAGCCTTTTTATTAAGGAAAATATTGCTATTAATAGAAGTCACGTGATACCGTGGCGGTGATGCACGTTTTGCGTTAGACACGCTTTTGTCTGTATGCAAAAGTAAATGACAGTTTACGTTTATCAGTGGCTTTGGTAATTTATTAAACTAAATTTTCTTCAAAAATCTAAATTTCCCGAGAAATTACTTAATGCTTTCCAAAACCCCCCCTTTTCTCGGAGTCCAATTTTCTTTACATATGTTCGCAAAATCAGTACTTGTGTGTTTTATTACAGTCTGTTTTTTTACATTTATTTTTGACATTGTAACTAATGATAATCGAAATTTAATTTGTGCGATGTGTTAGGTTTTATGGAATGCCGATCTCATTATTTTTCTCCATTAAAATATATAACATTTAAATGAATACCATAACTTTTACTGATTTTTATTTGGTGGTCATTCCGTTTTTTTTTTTTGTTTTGTCAAATTAATTCCTAAATATCAAAAAACTGAGAGTTGCAGGATAGGATAAGATAGGATTAGACTGAAATCACAGGATAGGATTGTGGATGCAGTATTCACGATAGGATAGGATAGAATTGTCAACTTATAGGATAGCAGCACTGTAACATATAAAGAGATATTGCAAAAAAGTGTGAAAATTTTCTAAATCTCCGAAAGGACTTTTTTCGAACAATAGCGAGCGCGGACTGCTGCATTTCCGGAGAAAAAGAAAGGTGTGTGACACATGACCACATGTTGCTCTGTCATCGCTGATAATCTGAAGTTTCTGTCTGAAAGTATTTTAGAGAAAAATGCTGGACACTAAGACCCCTGAAAATCACTTAATCGCGGAAATTTCCGAACTGGAAGTGACATTATCAAAACAAAAAAATTTATGTAAAGTTTGTTTGATGTTCTATCAGTCCTGAAAGTTTTATAAAATCGAGCGAGCAGTATCCGAAATATCGTCTGCAAAAAATCCGTAACAAAAAAAAAAAAAAACAACTATAATAATAACTAAAGCAAAGCTCGTTGCAAAGCAACGAGTAGGTCTTCCATCCTGCTTGACCGGAAGTAACTTTCATTTAAAAAAAAAAAAGACTAATAACGCCCAACAACGGTTTAAATCCTTTAAGTCTATGTTAATTGATGCAAAAATGAACCAGTTTTTGCTAATTCCTGTTTGACCGGAAGCGGCAACTACATACGGAAATCAAGTTTTATGCTTCCAGTGACAGATGCTACCCAAAACTTTTCAAGAATGGCCAAAATACGAATTTTCTGAGTACTTCAGGTTTGACCAGAAGTGACGTCACCGGACGTTCTTTGACGACCCCAAAAGATTAAGCTTGACATTTTGATCAACATTGCGTTTTTAATGTCTTACAAATTCTTAATACCCTCTATTTCCCTAATTTTACAGGCCAGTTCTTTTTTCCGAGATATCATTTGAAAGATCGTTTAATTGACATTTTTTGTTCTATATGTTTTTACAAAATATTTCGAGGAATGAAGTTATCGTAGAAAAGATGTTAGAAATTCTGAAATTCGCGATAGGACTAATTTCGGGCCACAACGGCGCTTTATACTTCCAGTGGTTGTGATATACCATATACACTTCATCACTGAAAATTTCACACTTCTATCTTCAATGGTTTTTGAGAGCATTGCCGGGCAACGTGACCCTCTAAAAATTACAAAATTGTGGAAATCTTCGAACAGAAAGAAGTGACGTCATCAAAATTAAAGATATATATCTAGATTTTTTATGTTCTATCAGACCTAAAGTTTTTTGAAAATCCATCAAGCCGTTTCCGAGAACTCGTGTGCACAAAATTTGTAAAAAAAAAAATAATAATAATAAAAACTGTGGAAAAGAAACCTAAGAAAAACAGCAAGGTCTTCCGCTGAAGACGGAAGACATTAAAAATAGTGGAAAAGAAACTTAAGAATAACAAGAAGGTCCTCCGCTAAAGACGGCAGACCTTAATTAAACGTGCAAATATTGTTCCTGAGCAGACCTCTGCTTTATAAATTCTAAAGCTAAAATTGTTTTTGTCTTTTCTGTCCTTTCCCAAAAAAAATAATAATAATGAAAAATTCGACTAGTTTGTGACATCATAAAAAACATAAATAGCCAGGAACCTTCTGTGAAACTATAGTATGTTTTGTAACCTTATATTTTTCAAACAATTTATACAAACCAACACATTTTAAGAATTGATCAAAATACCGAATAACACAAACTAGGAAAAATTTTCAATTCTTCCATATTTAAATTAACATCTGCTTGCAAGTGTTCAATATCGCATCATTTCAATGACCCTACTTAGCGTTACAATCTGCCTAATGAGGCTAATATATATTGAATTATGAATTAACAATTCAAATTGTGCTTAAAAATAAACACTTATAACCTAGAAGCAACTCTTTATCATAAACCTACCTCCGAGATGTTGACCCAACGACATTTCTTGTTTACAATGGGTCCTGGAGCAAAGATCCTAAACACACGTAATCTGATAGTACATTTTCATTTTCAAAAAAAAAAAAAAAAAAACGACTCACAAAACATTATTTACCCTTAGTACATTTATCTCCTTGGAATCCTCTGTCACATCCTTTGAAACATGTCCCATTAATGTGGTGACATTGTTCTAAATTTACACAAGTTCCACAAGACAGACCACAATCTTCTCCGTATGTCCGGCTATCACATTCTGCAAAATGAACATGATTTTTTTTTTTCGAAAAATGATTCACAAAGTAAATTCTTCTTATAAAGCTAATGAAAACCGGAATTAAAGTACCATTCTCACAGAAGGTTCCCTTCCAACCAGGATTACACCCAAACTCACAGACACCAGTGAATCTGTTACACCCTTTGCAATTCATTCTACAGAACTCAGCACAATTCTTTCCGTGCCTGCCCGGAGGACATTCTGTCAAGATAGAAATATCTTTTTGTTAAAATGAAGCTAATCATTCCTTGTGCATTTTAAAAATTATAATACAAACTTTCTGTTTCTTCTTTTTAAAATCTATTTTGATAAGAACTTTAGTTGTGCTATCTTCAAATGATATGGACTATCAATATGTGATATCACAAAAAATATTGTCATAATAAATCAAAATATGTCTTTCTATACATAATTAATTCTATTGTTTTTTTTTTAACACAAAGATACTAGCAAATGGGAGTACATGTACTCAAGACATTTTAAAGACAATTATTTTTCATTTCATATACATACTCAACGCAACTGCCTTGCAAGAAATAACATTTTTTTGTAAATTAGAATGACTTAAGTTTAATCTAATTAATGCATTTCTTTAATATCAAAATCAAAGGATGTCTACTCCTGCATGGTTTCACAGGTCTGTGTTTGTTTAACTTTTAATATATATATTTGATTGTTTTAATGATATGACTTTTTTTGAAGAGGAAATGTATCAAACATTATATTTGTGATTTTTTTTTATTTATTTATATTGAGATTTTTAAAAATACAACAAAAACTCTTATTGGAATCAAAATTAATTAAAAACGAACTAACGTGGTGTCTATATATTCCTATCATTGATTCATGTTTTTATCTTCTCTTTTTAAATAATCTTTAAGGCGAATCAATTTTCTATATTGATAACCTTTGTCGAAATCCCTTATTTGTAAATATTTATATAATATTTGTAGTTTTATTACTTTAACTGACCTTGATCACACTTATCCCCTTTAACACCAAAGTCACATCCCTTGGGACAACTTCCGTTCACATGATTACATTGTTCTGCGTTGCTACAGTTACCACAAGTCATATTGCACTCAGGTCCGTATCTATCATTATCACACTCTGAAGATAATGAAATAAGTTATTTTTGTCTAGTACAGTAATTAAACATTGAAATTTTTAAATATTGATATTCCAAATCACTTTTTTTGCAAAAATGTTCGAGATTTCACAATTTTTCCTATATATATAATATGATTAATTTTTATCTTAAGCTTAAAAGAAATACCGTGGATAAATTTACATAACTTTGTGAATTCAGAGATACCTTTATGAGTATTTTGGACTACTGAACTATTAATTTATAAACCTGAGGATCTGACTACCTTAAGTATAATAATGACATGATTCACCTTCTAATTTGTACTGTTAATTAACAAAACGAAGATATATTGATAATTTTAAATACCATCCCTACTGACATCGGCCTTGACATTCCCCTGTCTCTCTGTTACATCTACCAGGGACTCTACAGTTAATGCTAAAACTGTCTTCACAGTTGTAGCCATAGCGTCCTACAGGACATTCTAGGAAGTTTGTCTAATTTGTGAGTCATATAGCATGATCGCAGCACAGTTAAGGTGCGCAATGGAAATATCAACTAAATTTTGTATTTAAAATGTACTAGTAATCGGGATGGCGATTATTTTTAGTACATTATTTATATCAGATAATTGTAATTATGATTAATAACTACATATCGAGGACGATTATATTTTATATTTAGACTAGTCACGTGATGCGGCAGTCACGCGATTTTAGCACATTGACTTGAAGTATTGATGTTACATATAAATGTCACGAGTGCAAGGGCATAACCAAGATAAATTTCCAAGTTTAGTATATAAATATTTTCAACAAGCATTGTAGTGTCTAAAAAGTGCTGCGATCCTGTCTAACTTCTGCAATTTCATTGTTAAAACTATACTTGTATGACCGAATTCTATATTTTTTGCTGGTCAGCGGCATGAAATATTGAAATAATTAAATTGTTTTTAAGATTTCATTAGGATTGCAGCACTTTTCAGATACCTGAATAGCTCTATAGTTGAAATATAAAAGCTTACTTTGATCCATAGAGGGTATGCCCTTACACTAGATCGATTTATTTAGACCCCCCACATTACCCTCCGATGTACTTGCATACAAATATACGACAGTGTCAATTAAATACGCAATGTACATAAAATATATTAATAAAATAGTGAAGAAGACATTAAATTCAAGTTATTTTCCCATAGAATATCTGTAAATAATATTTTATTAAATTAGAGAATGCATATTTTGTTGAGAAAATATTACTTGATCTGTCTCTCACTGCATACAAACTGCGTCACGTTGTAAGAAATGACGTCATATTGACAAGGGTATTGCGATCAGTGACTTGTTTATAACTTGTTATGTGGGATTTAAACGACAAAACAACACGCTGTAGTAAGTTTTTATGTAGTTTGATGATTTCTTACTGTTTAAATTAGCAGATAAACTCATTTTGTGTTACTTTAAAGAAATGCTGTATGACGTATATTGTGTATGATGTTATAGTCAAGTTTTCCCGTACAAATTAGGCTCCGCCTCCTTTTTGTAACATTAACTGTGCTGCGATGCAAATAATAGTTAAATATTAATGAAAGGTTATTTAACTTATTTTGGCTCGAGTTGGCTGTTCAGTGGACTTTAATGGGTAATAACCAATATTTGCCCAAAAAATCAAATTTTGACAAAGTAATATTAAATTATGTTCCAAAACAGGGGAAAAATATATTTACTTCAAAGCAATGAATATTTTCACTTGCAACGACGTCATGTGTTTAAAATGAACGTCAGCGATTTAACTTAGAATTAAAATTTTCATAATTTTTACAGATAATTGTAAATATTGCGTCTATTTTTTTAAAGTAAAAATCACTGAGCGAAATCTGCTTGGGCTTAATGTTTTGATGTAATGTGTAGAATAACAATATCAACTACAACAAAGCTCGTTGCAAAGCAACGTGTAGGTCTTCCGTCCTGTTTTGACGCGAAATGATATCAACAAAAGAAAGCAATAAGCTAAGTCTTCTCGAGTTACGTTATAATTTCAATTTTGCGTCAAAAACTAAAAAAATTAGCTATTTTTATCTACTTCCGGTTTGAACGGAATTGATGTCTACGGACGGAAAATGAAGTTTTATGCTTCCAGTGGCATGTGTTTCCAAAAAACCTGTCAAGAGCGGCAAAAATATGCATAATCTGATCACTTCCAGTTTTACCGGAAGTGACGTCACTGGACGCATTTTTACGACTTTCGAAGATGAGCTTGACATTTTGAACAACTCTGCTTCTTTGACGTATTACAAATTCTCAATATTTTATTGAAATAATCAAGAAAAACTTTCGGCCCCTTTCCCTCGGCCCTTATTTATAAGGGTAAGCCCCTAATCGTTGCTTTTGTTTGAAAGATCGTGACATTTTCTACAACATTTGTTCTATATGTCTTTAAAAAATATTAACATATAAAGAGATATTGCAGAAAAGGTGTGAAAATTTTCTAAATCTCCGATAGGATTTTTTTCGAGCCATAGCGGGGGGGGGGGACGTGCTGCACTTCTGCAGAAAAAGAAAGATGTGTGTCACATGAGCACATGTTGCTCTATCATCTGTCTAAAAGCATTTTTGAAAAAAAAATGCGGGCAACAAGACCCCCTGTAAATCACGCAATCGCGAGAATCTTCGAACTGATAGTGACATCATCAAAACGAAAAGTTTGTTTAATGTTCTATCAGTCCTGAAAGTTTCATAAAAATCGAGCAAGCTGTTTCCGAGATATCGTGTGCACAACATCCGTAAGAAAAAAAACAACAATAATAACTAAAGCAAAGCTCATTGAAAAGCAGCGAGGAGGTCTTCCATCCTGTTTGACCGTAAATAACTTTCATTTTCACAAAAAAGACTAATAACGTCCAAAAATGGTTTAAATCCTTTAAATCTATGTTAATTAATGCAAAAATGAACCTGTTATTGCTACTTCCTGTTTGACCGGAAGTGGCATGACGACATACAGATATCAAGTTTTATACTTCCAGTGACATATGCTACCAAAAACTTTTCAAGAACGGCAAAAATACGAATTTTCTGAATACTTCAGGTTTGTCCGGAAGTGACGTCACCGGACGTTCTTTGACGACCCAGATTGATTAAGCATGACATTTTGATCAACTTTGGGTCTTTAATGTCTTACAAATTCTTAATACTTTTAAAGATATCAGGAAAAAAAATTCTAGATCCCTGAATTTAAGGGCCAGCTCTTTTTTTTCGAGATATCATTTGAACGATCGTTTAATTCGACATTTTTTTGTTCTATATGTTTTTACAAAATATTTCGAGGAATGAAGTTATCGTAGAAAAGGTGTTAGAAATTCTGAAATTCGCGATAGGACTAATTTCAGGCCACAACAAGCGTCGGCGCTTTGTACTTCCAGTGGTTGTGATATACCATATACACTTTTACAACGGTTGCTCTAGCATCACTGAAAATTTCATGCTTCTATCTTCAATGGTTTTTGAGGAGATTGCCGGACAAGGTGACCCTCTAAAATTGACAAAATTTTGGAAATCTCCGAACAAAAAGAAGTGACGTCATCAAAATTAAAGATATATATATCTAGATTTTTGATGTTCTATCAGACCTGAAAGTTTCATGAAAATCCATCAAGCCGTTTCCGAGAACTCGTTTGCACAAAATATGTAAGAAAAAAAAAATAATAAAAACTGTGGAAGAGAAACCTAAGAATAACAGTAAGGTCTTCCGCTGAAGACGTAAGACATTAAAAATATTGGAAAAGAAACCTAAAAATAACAAGAAGGTCTTCCGCTGAAGACGAAAGACCTTAATGAAACATGCAAATATTTTTCCTGAGCAGACCTCCGCCCTATAACCTCTAAAGCTAAAATTGTTGGAATTTTGTCCATTCTGTCCTTTTCCAAAAAAAAAAAATGCAGAATTCGACTAGTTTGTGACATCATAAAAACATAAATTGCCAGGAACCTACTGTGAAACTATAGTATGTTTTGTTAATTTATATTTTACAAAAAATTTATACAAACCAACACATTTTAAGAATTGTTCAAAATACCGAATAACACAAATTAGGAAGAAATTTCAGTTTCCTTATTTAAATTAACATCTGTCTGCAAGTGTTCAATATTGCATCATTTCAATGACCCTACCTAGCGTTACAATCTGCCTATTGAGGCTAATATATATTGAATTATGAATTAACAATTCAAATTGTGCTTGGAAATAAACTCTTATGACTTAGAAGACACTCTTTATCATAAATCTACCTTCCAGATGTTGACAAACGACATTTCTTGTTTACAATGGGTCCTGGTGCAAAGATCCTAAACATACGTAATCTAATAGTATATTTAACATTATTCAAAAAAAAAAATAAACGACTCACAAAACATTATTTACCCTTAGTACATTTATCTCCTTGGAATCCTCTGTCACATCCTTTGAAACATGTCCCATTAATGTGGTGACATTGTTCTAAATTTAAACAAGTTCCACAAGACAGACCACAGTCTTCTCCGTATGTCCGGCTATCACATTCTGCAAAATGAACATGATTTATTTTCAAAAAATGATTCACAAAGTAAATTCTTTTTATAAAGAAAATGGAAACCGGAATTAAAGTACCATTCTCACAGAAGGTTCCCTTCCAACCAGGATTACACCCAAACTCACAGACACCAGTGAATCTGTTACACCCTTTGCAATTCATTCTACAGAACTCAACGCAATTCCTTCCGTGCCTACCCGGAGGACATTCTGTCAAGATGGAAATATCTCTTTGTTAAAAGGAAGGTAATCATTCTTTGAGCATTTTAAAATTTATAATACAAACTTTCTGTTTCTTCTTTTTTTAAATCTATTTTGTTTGTCTTTAAAAAGGATAAGAACTTTAGTTGTGTTATCTTCAAATGATATGCGCTACATGTGATATCATAGAAAACATATATTCTCATAATAAATCAAAATCTGTCTATACATTATTAATTCTATTGTTTTTTAAACACAAAGATACTAGCAAATGGGGTAATGACTCAAACATTTAAAGACATTTATCTTTCATTTCATATACAACCAACCAACTCCCTTTTAAAAAAAACTTTTTTTTTAAAATTAGAATGACTTAATTTAATCTAAATTGCATTTCTTTAATATTAAAATCAAAGGATGTCTACCTTGCAGGTTTCACAGGTCTGTGTTTTTTTAAATTTTAAATGTAGTTTTAATAGTTTTTCATTATACAATTTTGTTTAAAAAAAAATGTGTAAACATTATATTTGTGATATTTTTATTTATTTATATTGAGTTTTTTAAAAAAAAACAAAAAAACATTTGTTGGAATCAAAATTAATGTGAAACAAACCAACGTTTTGTCTCTAGAGTCTTCTTAGTTGACTCATGCATTTATCTTTTCATAAAATATTCTTGAATGAGAATCAAATTTTAAGTTGATAGCGAAATCCCCTTTTTTTGAAATTTATATAAATTTTTTTGTTTTATTTTTTTAACTACCTTGACACACTTATCCCCTTGAAAACCAACGTCACATCCGTTGGGGAACTTCCGTTACATGATTACATTGTTCTGCGTTGCTACAGTTACCACAAGTCATATTGCACTCAGTTCCGTATCTATCATTGTCACACTCTGAAGATAATGAAATAACTTATTTTTGTCTAGTACAGAATTTTCATTAAAATTTTTAAATAATATTCATAAAATCTTTGTCAAAATTTCCTTTAATTTCATTTAAAATTGCTAAAATATACATGTACAATTAACACTTTGATAAATTACTAAATATATATATTTCAACATTTCCATAAACTCTGTGTCCATGGTGAAAATTTTCCACTATGTTGCAATCCATCATGATCATATTAGGTGATCACACGGAAAATATAACCTCTTGTATTTTTAAAAATCAGCGCATGATAGAGTGTTTTGTATAATAGAAAACATTCATTTCTGTTAGAAGCTTTTAAAAGGGATCCCATATTTTTTTTTTTTTACTTTTACAGAGAGGGGATCAGGTGCAAAGGAGGAATGGACATCTCCTGCCGACTGGTCACACCAACGGTTGCTCCTTGTCATTTAAGTAATGGGGGAAAATACGTCGTCAAAATCAGTGTAAAGTATTAAATAAAACCCAACAATTAGCGTTAAAACTCAATTTATCTTACGTTTGATGTCGTAATTGTTGCTTTATCCCGTACTCATTAAATATAATAATGAATTTTCACCTTCTTAACTGTACTGTCAATTAACAAAACGAAGAATATTATAATTTTAAATGTCTAATTTTGTCACAATTCTCATTTTCCATCCCCCATACCACCTTTTACATTTCCCTGCTTTTTACATCTACCAGGGGCTCCACAGTAAATGCTAAAACCCGTCTTCACAGTTATAGACATAGCGTCCTACAGGACATTCTAGGAAATAAAAGTCTGTCTAATGTGTGGTCATATAGCATGATGCAAGTTATAATGAAATTTTAATGAAAGATAATTTAGGGTTATTAACTTATATTGGCACGACCAATATTTCCCCAAAAAAACACAATTTGACGAAGTATTCTTAAATTTTGTTCTAAAACAGGGGGGAAACATGCTGACTTCAAAGCACTGAATATTTTTATTAGCAATGACGTCATGTGCTTAAAAATGACATCAGGGAATTAACGTAAATTTGAAATTTTCATAATTTCTACAGAAATTTGTAAATATTGCGTCGACTTTTAAAGTAAAATTACTGAGCGCAAATCTCCTGGCAAACTTTGAATTAAGTTGAATAATAATATCAATTAAAAATGCAAATATTGTTCCTGAGCAGACCTGCGCTCTATAAATTCAAAAGCTTAACTTGTTGGAATTTTGTCCATTTCCCCTTTTTCCCAAAAAAAAAAAAATGAAAATCTAAAAGTTGTGACATCATAAAACCAAAAATTGCCACTAACCTACTTTAAACTATAATATGTTTTGTTAATTTATATTTCTTATAAATTTATACAAATCAAAAAAATTTTTAAAGTAAAAAGCCCAGTGGGGACCCGGGTGACGTCCCATCCCCCTTGTTGGGAAAAGGCGTCTAAATGGACTGTCTTTTGGATGAGCCGAAAAAACCCGAGGCCCCGTGTCACAGCAGGTGTGGCACAATAAAGATCCCTCCCGCAAAAAGGGCCCGTAAGTGCCAGCATAGGTAATTTGGCCCTTTACCGGCAATGGTGACAGTTCCATATCAGTGAAATATTCTGCAGAGGGACGTTAAACAGCATACAATCAATCAATCAATCAAATCCCAAAAAAACAAAATTCAGAAGAATTTTCAGTTTTGGTATTTAAATTAACATTTGCCTGCAAGTTTTAAATATCGATCACTTCAATGACACTACCTACCGTTACAATCTGCTAATTGAGGTATTATTGAGGTTTAATTTTTGAATTATGAATTAACAATGCAAATTGTGCATAAATTAAACACTTCTAACCTAGAAGCCATTCTTTATCATAAGTCTGCCTCCGTTATGTGAACCAGACGACATTTCTTGTTTACAACGGGGCGTTCGAAATTGATCGCTGTATTCGGAATGTTTCGGGCATACTTATATACATAGGCTACAAAGTTATTGTTGACAAAACAATCGTGTAGAATCGTTCGTGTATCGTACGTGATCGTTTGTGTAACGTGCAGCCGGGGTGCATCAAACTCAATCGTTTGCGGTTTAATTGTGCGTGATTGTGCGTTTAGAAACGTGTAAATTTCGTTTTGTAAGTTTTTATCGGAACGTTATTTGTTAAAGAAGCATTTCGTTTGTATTTTATTTTTTATATCCAAATAAAATGAATAAAGCGCAATTTACAATAATTGAAGGTAGAACGAACTAATTATTGCTTGTAAACTATCAATATAGTAAGTCGTACAATATTTGGATCTCGTCAAATAGCGTGACTTATTGTGATAAACCGTACTTGGATGTTGAACTTTTTTCTGGTGATCATTCTTGTTCACTGCTCACTGTGGTAAAAATGCTTTAATTTTCGAAAATCAAAAATAAATATTTTTACAAATAAATATTAAACATTTTTGAAACCTTACATAAATGTATAGTCGGCAAATGTACATGCACACGACATGATTTTCAGGGTTTTGTTTATCAGTTTTTTATCTCTAGGGCTAACTTTTAATTCATTTTTCCAAAAAAAAAAATGTTGATAATTGGCAAGTTCATTATTAGAGATTCATAAGCATATTGTATCAATGGAAAATATGGATATAACTTGTAATTTAAGTCATTCCATGCTGCCATTTTTTTTTCCAATCGTATTCACCTTTCTGCATATTGTGAAATCCAATTCAATCTTATTTTTTTACGGTTCCCAAACTTATATCTTCTGATAGAAGAAAAAGAATCAGTTTTCTAAAGTCGGACGATTACTTAAATAATTATTTAAAATCTAAAATAATAAATAAACCTAACATGTATATTTAGTTCCAGAAATATCCATTTTCGTTTTTTTAATCAAAGTCAATAAAATAATATAATTTAAAATTCGTTGAAATCTAAAATCATTATTAAGCCATACGTATTTCGTTTTGAAAATAACGATTCCTAAATATTTTGAACTGCACTTCATAGAAAAGAACTTAGCGCAGGAAGATGAGATTTTCAGTGATGATAGAGCAAGGAATGTAAATTTGTACCGGGAAATTCATTTTACCAAGTATTGCACGTTTCGGCGCTCGTTATGGCCAAAAAAAGTCATAACGCATTTTCAAAGGTTTCTAACACCTTTTCTACAAAATCATTATACATTTACCTGGAAATATTTTGTTATTACATGTAGAACAAAAGATGTGTAGAAATTCATAATCTTTCAAATGATATCTCTAAAGAGGCTGCGCAGTACAGTTAAGGTGCGCAATGGAAATATCGGCTCAATTTTGTATGTATAAAATGTATTCGTAATCGGGATGGCAATTATTTTTAGTACATTATTTAAATCGAATAATTGTTATTATGATTAATAACTACATATCGAGGACAATTATATTTTATATAAAGACTAGTCACGTGATGCGGCAGTCACGCGATTTTAGCACACTGACTTGAAGTATTGATGTTACATATAAATATCACTAGTGCAAGGGCATAACCAAGTTAAATTTTCAAGTTTGGTACCGGTATATAAATATTTTCAACAAGCATTGTAGTGTCTAAAAAGTGCTGCGATCCTGTCTAAATTCTGCAATTTTATTGTTAAATTATACTTGTATGACCGAATGCTATATTTTTTGCTGGTCAGCGGCATGAAATATTGATATAATTAAATTGTTTTTAAGATTTCATCAGGATCGCAGCACTTTTCAGATACCTTATTAGTTCTTTAGTTGAAATGTAAAAGCTTACTTTGATCCATAGAGTGTATGCCCTTGCACTAGATCGATTTATTAACACCGCCTACATTACATTACCCTCCGATGAACTTGCATACAAATATACGGCAGTGTCAATTAAATACGTTATGTACAGAAAATATATTAATTAAATAGCGAAGAAGACATTAAATTCAAGTTATTGTTCCATAGAATATCTGTAAATAATATTTTATTTAAATAGAGAATACATATTTTGTTGAGAAAATATTACTTGATCTGTCTCTCACTGCAAACTACGTCAAGTAAAAAATGACGTCATATTGACAAGTGTATTGCGATCAGTGACTTGTTTATAACTTGTTATGTGGGATTTAACTAACGACAAAACAACAGGCTGTAGTAAGTTTTTATGTAGTTTGATGATTTTTTACTGGTTAAATTAGCAGATAAACTCATTTTGTGGTATTTTAAAGAAATGTTGTATGACGTATATTGTGTATGATGTCATACTCAAGTTTTCCCGTACAAATTAGGCTCCGCCTCCTTTTTGTAACCTTAACTGTGCTGCGTGGCCCTTAAAATTAAGGATCTAGAGAGGCCAAACGTTTTTTCCTGATATCTTTAAAAGTATTGATAATTTGTAATACATTAAAGAAACAAAATTGTTCTAAATGTCAAGCTTATCTATTGGGGTCGTCAAGAAACGTCCCGTGAGGTAACTTCTAGTCAACAGGAAGTAGTCAAAAATGCATATTTTTGCCATTCTTGACAAGTTTGTTAATAACATCTGTCTCTCAGAGCATAAAAAATAAGTTTCCGTCCGTCGTCGTCACTTCCGGTTAAACCGGAAGTAGCAAAAATTTGTAAATTTTTGCATTAATTAAAATAGCTTTAGAGATTCAAACCATTTTTAGGCATTATTTTCATTTTTGTTAAAAAGGAAAGCTACTTCCGGTCAAACAGGATGGAAGACCACTCGTTGCTTTGCAACGAGCTTTGCTCTAGTTATTATTCTTTTTTCTTCTTACCGATTTTGTTCACGCGATTTCTCAAGAACAGCTCGATGGATTTTCATGAAACTTTCAAGACTTATGTAACATAACTTGAACCTTATGCATTTTTTTTCATTTCATGACGTCACTTTTGGTTTGGAGATATTGTTGATTTAATGATTTTTGAAGGGTCAGGTTGTCTCCAGACTTTTTCAACAATGGCTCAAGATAGAAACATGAAACTTTCAGGTATGATAGACCAATGTCTTTATATATGTATAATGTTTTCCGTTTGTTTTTTTTTTTGGAAGTGCCGCACGTCGGCGTCACTTTGGCCCGAAAAAGTCCTCACGCGAATTTCAAACTTTTTAACACCTTTTCTCAGATCTTTTTACCTAGAAATATTTTGTTTAAACATATATAACAAAAGAAGTGTAGAAATCCAGGATCTTTCAAATAATATCTTCTAAATAGGACTTGCCCTTGAATTCAAGAGCCTAAAGGGGCCAAAATTTTTTTGTTATATCTCAAAAAGTATTGAGAATTTTTAATACGTCAAAGAAGCAAAGTTGTTCAAAATATCAAGCTTATTCTACTGGAGTCGTAAAAAACGTCACTTTCTGCCAAACAAGAAGCAGTGGGAAAACACGTATTTTTGCAATTCTTGAGAAGTTTTTGAGTATCATATCTCTGGGAGTACAAAAATAATTTTCCATTCGTCGTCGTAACTTCCAGTCAAACCGGAAGTAGCAAAAATGGCTTATTTTTGGATTAATTAACATAGCTCCAGAGGATTCAAACCATTTTTGGGCCATATTTCTCTTATTTGTTAAAAAGGAAAACTACTCCTGGTCAAACAGGACGGAAGACCTACTCGTTTCTTTGCAACGAACTTTGCTCTAGTTATTATTGTTTCGATTTCTATGAAACTTTCAGGACTAAAAAGGCATTACTTATACATGATTCATGTTTTTTTCGTTTCGATGACGTCACTTCCGGTTTGGAGTTTTCTGCGATTTAGTGATTTCTAGAGGGTCACTTTCTCCGGCAGTTTTCTCAAAAAGCACTTAACACAGAGGCATAAAATTTTCAGTGTGATGCTAAAGCAACCTTTGGAATAGTGTATTTGGATATATTACAACCGCCAAAAGTACGAATCGACGACGCTCGCTATGGCTAAAAAATAGTTTTATCGCGAATTTCAAAATTTCTAACACTTGTTCTAGGACAACTTCTTCCCTAGAAATAATTTGTTAAAATATATAGAACAAAAGAAGTGTAGAATTACACGATTTTTCGAACGATATCTCGAAAAAAGGACTAGCCCCTAAAATTAGGGGTAAGAGGGGCCGAAAGTTTTTTCTTTATATCTCAAAAAGTATTGAGAATTTTAAATATGTTAAATAAGCAAAGTTGTTCAAAATGTAAAACGTCAATCTATTGGGAACGTTTAATCACGTCTGGTGATGTCACTTCCGGTCAAACCGGAAGTAGTCAGAAATTGCGAATTTTTGCCGTTCTTGACTCGTTTTTGGGTAAGGTATGTCACTGGAAGCATGAAACTTGTTTTTCCGTCCGTTGTCGTCACTTCCGGTGTAACGGCTTATAACGGTGTAATGGCTTATTTTTGCATTACTTACACTCGATCTGGATAATTTAAACCATATTTGGACGTCATTACTCATTTTTATAATAAATGAAAGATACTTCCGGTCAAACAGGGCTCTAGTTTAATTCTTATTATTGTTTTTTTTCTTACCGATTTTGTGCACACGAGTTCTCAAAAACGGCTCGCTTGATTTTCATAAAATTTTCAGGACTGATATAGCATGAAAAAACTAGATAGATATTTCTTTGTTTTGATAACGTCCCTTCTGGTTTTGAGATTTCCGCGCTTTAGTGATTTTCAGAGGGCCTTTTTGCCCGGCAGTTTACTCAAAAAGCACGTCGTTGTCACTTCTGGCCGTACCGGAAGTAGCAAAAAATATCTTATTTTTGCATTAATTAACATTTAGAGGATTTAAACCATTTTGGTGCATTATTACTCATTTTTGTAAATAATGTAAGTTACTTCCTGTCAAACAGGTCGGAAGACCTACTTGTTTGTTTTTGTTTTTTTTTTGTTTTTGTTTTTTTTTTTTGTAACGAGCTTTCCTCTAGTTATTTTTTTTTTTTTTCTTACGGATTTTGTCGATTTCTTGAAAACGGCTTAATGAATTTTCACAAAAATTCAGAACTTATGTACATAACCGACCGGACACAACCTTACAGATAGCGAACCCGGAGCGAACCCCGGGTTTGCTCTCTTGGTCCGCTTCGGTTTCGATCGGTGTCCGCTATGGCTGACCCCGAGCGAACCTGTAGTGGACCTGAGAAACCCGTAGCGGACCCAGAGCGAACCCCAAATTCAGTATCGGTCATAGAGAGCGAACGCTGTTACAGAGCTGTCAATCAGGATTAGCGATTAACCAATTAGCGTGTCGACCAATCAAAGTGGCATATTAATCTGTCGGTTGGGAAAAAAATCGAATAAGTGATACTATTCGATATAAATCCAAACATTATACATAAAAGCAAAGCATGTGAATAAATCTATTAAGAAAATTGTAAAGTATTATTTTGTATTGATTTATTTTACTTCTCCGGGCTGTATGTTGTACGGGGTATGTATTTATTTTCTTGTATTTTTTTAAGCAGTTAATAAATGAAATATTTTTATTTTCCAGGTAGAATGTTACATGAATACTTACCAATGTATTCTTTTTAGTTTTTTTTTTATACCAGTATTAATAGTCAATTTATAACATAAATATAAATTAGGTAAATATATCATTCAATGCGTAAAAAAGGAAGATAATAATTGGTATTTCAAGTTTAACTTTTAAAAAAAATCATGAGAGAAGAAAAATAACCGATCTTAGACAAATTTTATTGTTTCATTATCCCAAAATACAGTACAAGAATATGTCGGGCGTACATGTACGTGCCAATTATTCAATTATATTTATTTCCATTGTCTCAATTTACATGTACATGTTCCTTCAAGTTAATGAAAATTCAAATCAAATTTATTAACCTTCTTACATTGGCATGAAAGAATTCAATGTACATCGTCCTGTTTATTATTTGAAAAATAAATGCTTCGAGCATATAAAAAACAATTCGAGTACAGAGCTGGGAAGACACTCATAGAATTAAAAAACATCATCAGGCTTTATTGTTAAAATCTAGTTCAAAGATAAGGGTTTACAGCTACGATCTTCTTTTGTCTTGATTTTTACTGTATTTATTTATCTTTAAATATATAGAAATATTTTTGTTTTAAATAATTTGTAATTGCATTAATGTGTGTATGTTAAGTAGGAAGTATATTAATATATTCTTATTGGGAGAACAATTAATGCTTGTGATTTCATTTTTTTTCATTCTGATTTAAATCAAACTCGCTCTAAAATTCTGAGCGTAATCAAGATCTGATAAATGTCCAGTAAATATAAATAACGAGCTTTCAATGTGTAAATACTATGAATGAAATCTAAATATATCACGTGTACATGTCCAAAGGGTTATTTTATAGGTATGATAATACAGTGTCCGTCAAACATTTAAACTAAAATTAAGCAACGAATGACAAATATAATTTAGAACTATATAAAGCATGAATTTTAAAGGTATTTTGTATGGATGCTTTTGTCAGTTTCACTTGTACACCATTCGATTCTTTGAAAATCAATTCAACACCTTCTATTTCCTCTTCCGTTTTTGTTTTGACATTACAAATAAAGAAAAAAATGCTTAATAGCCTGCAGTTAAATAACTTAGAATTTCTGGGACCGAAATTCCGAGAGCGGAGAAATCAAGCAAAAAACTATAAATCTACGTCAAATGTACATTTTAATTTTGGAAAGAAATATCAATGATTTCCATAATTTCACTGTAGACATGTACAGTGTACATGTATCGATCGCTGCCATAACAACAATGATCGATTCCATTATAAGCAGCGAGATTAAAGCGGGGCCCGCTTCACGCCTCAATGCGTAAAGCGGTCCCAAAAGCGAACGCCCTGTTCGCTCTAGCAGACCCAGATCTGACCTCGAGCGAACCCGGAGCGCACCCAGAGCGGTCCCAAAATTTCTGAAAGCCAACCCGAAGCGGACCCCGAGCGAACCCGCAAAGTGAACCCGGGATCCGCTTCGGGTTTGCTCTGGTGTTAGGTTATGTGCGGTCGTACTGTATTATCACTTGAACCTTATGCTTTTTTTTTCTTTTTTTGATGACGTCACTTCCGGTCTGAGATATTCCTGAATTTATGAATTTTAAAGGGTCAGGTTGTCAAGAGTTTTTTTTTCTGAAAAATGGGTTGAGATAGAAACATGGAACATTCAGGTATGATATACCTATGTCTGTAGATATGCCTTTTGCATTTTGCTTTTTCCAGAAACGCTGCACATCGGCGCTTGCTATCGCCCGAAAATAGTCCTATGGCGAATTTCAAATTTTCTTACACCTTTTCTACAATAACGTTTTACCTGGAAATATTTTGTTAGAATATATAAAACAAAAGAAGTGTAAAATTCCAAGATTTTTCAAATGATATCTCGAAAAATGGGCTGACCCCAAAAATTAGAGACGTAGAGGGGCCGAAAGTTTTTCCTAAATATCTCAAAAAGTATCGAGAATTTGTTATATGTTAAAGAAGCAAAGTTGTTCAAAATGTCAAGCTAAATATATTGGGGTCGTCAAAATTTCTCAGGTGACGTCAGTTCCGCTCAAACCTGAAGTAATCAGAAAATGTGTATTTTGCCGTTCTTTACAATTTTTGGGGTAATGTCTGTCACTTGGAGCATAAAATTCAATTTTCCGTCCGTCGTCGTCAATGCCGGTTACTTTTGCATTTATTTATATAGATTTGGAGGATTTAAACCATTTTCGAGGTATTTATTCATTTTTTTTTTAAAGAGTGAAAGTAACTTCCGGGCAAACAGGACGGAAGACCTACTCGTTGCTTTGCAACGAGCTTTGCTCTAGTTATTTTTTTTCTTATGTGATTCACAGGCTTCCCCGATATATCCATTCTGACATCTGCAGACTTTAGGGGCTACACATCTACCATGACCATGACAAAAACTGCTGCATATACTAGCTAAATAAAAAATCTAGACCAGAAAATAAAGAGGATATTAAATATAACGTAGTTGGATACGGATGTCTTATATATGTATACCCAACTCTGTATCATTGAATTTTATTGTTGGTTTTGTGCGAGACAGTGTGATGCGTTAAGTTTCATGAATCCATATCAGCTCTCTCTGAACCGGATTTAGTATATACAGGTAAAATCCTTCTTTTTGGCATTAAAAAGTTCTATATAAATTACTTTGTTTCATTGAATAAAGGAAGCACGAACCGTCTGACGACCTGCGCTTTTCAATGAATGGGGCAGAACTTTTTGATGTTTTAACGAGTGTCATAAATCCTCTCTAACATGTGAAATAAATTTCACATTCGTCTATGATTGATTGATTGTATATTGTTTAACGTCCCTATCGAGAATTTTTCATTCATGAATATGGAGACGTCACGGATGCCGGTGAAGGGCTTCAAATTTAGACCTATACTCGGCACTCAGGGCCATTGAGCAGTGAGGGTTCTTTATCGTGCCAACGCCTACCGTGACACGGGACCTACGTTTTTAAGGTCATATCCGAAAGACCCGTGACTTTCACTTCTAGTGCCGAGCGCTTGGCGAAGGAACAGTCATTACCTTTGTTTACGTCTTAGGTATGACGCGGCGCCGCGATCGAGATTCGAACCCGGGCCTCCCGATCACGAAGCGAACGCTCTACCACTAGGCTACCGTGACCGGTCATTCATCTATGAACTATAGAGTGGGTTGGATAAAATGGCATTGACAAGCGCGAATCAGCGGATCAAAAAGGAACCTCTTTCGTGTTACTGCTTTATTTACATTGTTGATATGCAAATGTCAACTCGATATCATCCAGAACTCAGATCAATGTATTGTAGTCATAATATATACAGGTGTAATTGATTACTTACGTAGACAAGACAACAGAGAAAGATTCTCTTCATATCCATGGCAACATCTCGTTCGGAACGTTACGCGATATCTTGTCGTCCATGTATAATCCAAGCTATATAAAATTTATGACAAAAAATCTTCAAAATGTCATCAAGTTTATTTTTCACATTTTTACAAAGATTTTTCACAGTGCTTATTACTCGTATTCTAAGAACTTTATAATGAATAATTATAAAAATAAGATAAAACTTTGAAAAGCATTAAAAGAAAGGGACTTGTAAAAGTTTTGTCTACCTTTTTGAATCCATGAATATATGTATATATATACAGTTTATACGGGAACTTAACAATTAGGAGATTAAAGTTTTCGAGTTTTTGTTGATTAATTAATAACATTAAAACTAATGCAGTTATTTTTACGTTGCTTTCTGTTTCTCATTATGTAATTTCACAAGACGAAAGACCACCTTTAAGCAATCGCTTAATGGTAGCTTACTGGTGACTTAATGGTGCTTTAAAAAGTTAACTCCATTAAGCCACCATTAAGCCACCATTAAGCCACCATTAAGTCACCATTAAGCTACCATTAATGAACTTTCAGGTGCTTAAGTCCAAAAGGCCCCTT